>NW_027660622.1:20000-26935 GCF_963280865.1 Gymnoscopelus braueri | reverse complement strand
GGCATATTACTCATATGAGTAGACGTTATTTGTCACGCCGTTTTGTGTACACACAGCGCCAGTGTGTGTTTGTGTACATGTGTGGTTGCCAGAGCCAAGGAGCGATGGAGTAGGTGTGCTCGCTCCGTGCGCATGCTCGAATGCTAATGCTGTGCCTGTGTCATCTCCAAAACCTCAAGCTGAGCCTCTGTTTGTGGGTGCGTGCGTGTGCGTGTGCGTGTGTGTGTGCGTGTGCGCATGCGCGCGCACGTGTGTGTGTGAAATGAGAGAGATTATTGTAAGCTGCCACAGACTTCCTTCAACTTTGCGTTCATCCACACAGCCTTCCATCTAGTCATCCATGCCTCCATAACAGCTGCCAAGATACAAGGCTACAAGGCTGCTGACAAAAAAAAACTCAAAACCACAATATTTATTTTCTGCCGTCCTTTAAAACAGCCATAAGACGGAGGCTCTTTCCCCAGCCCTCTACTCATTCGTTTCACACACTGCATTACTGCTTGGGGTTTAACCACCACCATTAACACCATTATACATCATACATTGTACATTCTGGAATTGAACATTCTAGCACAACCCCATCTGTGTTCAAAATGGTTCTCTTCCCATTAACAAAGCGGACTGCGAGTGAGTCACTTATATTAGCATCCAGAATGGCGGTGGCGTTATTCATTTGTCAGCGAGTAAATGTTTGATTGTTTGCGTGCTGGCTTCTGTCCCTCACATGCAATCAAAATGCTAATTGAAAAGGGGGGCGATTCCCCAGCCTGCCGACAGGGCTGGCGGCGGCACTGTAGACTAGCACCCAGTCTCTCCCTGGACGCTCAGTGCTTGCAGCCTAGTGTTGCGTAGATACAGGGGCTTGGCAGACACTGCATCGAAATAGCCTGTGTGTGTGTGTGTGTGTGTGTGTGTGTGCGTGCGCGTGCGCGTGCGTGTGCGTGTGAAGGGGGATAGGGAGACATAGATACAGATGGAGATAAATAGTAAGACTGGAGATGGTGTGACAGAAGGGTAAAAGGAGAAAGATTACAAAGGGACTGAAAAGCAAAAAGAAAGAGAGAGAGACAGAGACGGAGCGAGAGAGTATACTTAGTACTAATAGGACCGATATTAGATGTGAGTGTGATCCACACCTCTGCTGCCTCCCATGGTGAGATGCCGGTGGGGGGTCCTGGGCTCTGATACCAGGCCTTCATATGACTACTACACGCACATATGCACACTCACCCACACATAATAATACACACTACACATACAGTACACAAACACACACTGTGCCATATACAGTATTACCCTTAGGCAGAACGCCATGCTCCCTGTCCAGCTTCCACTATCAAGCTCCAAGGTTACACATCAATGCTAACAGAGTGGGATGTGAAGAATTCATTAAGCAGAGAACGCACAGATAGGCCTGTCACAATTATTACATCATCGTCTAATCGCAATTATTTTTGCATAATCGTCATATGTTGTTATGTTAAAAAATGTCATTTATTTTCCAAAAATGACAAAAATTGTGGAAATAGCAGATCTATAAGCTCAAAACGTGTCGCTTATAGGTCGGCTATTTCCACTATCAATGTTTATTTTTAAGTATAAAGTAATTCAATATATGTTATTTGTCATATCTGCCCAACTTTTGTTTACGAAAGCTAAAAGCCAAACAGAAATGTAATTTTTTATTCATAATGTTCCATTAATTTTCAACGACAGAAACACAATTAAATCGTTAATCGCAATTATTTGAGTGATAATTAATCGTCAACTTAAATGTGTAATCGTGACAGCCATACGCACAGACTCTGCAGACTTTGCTTCATTATGTATGACTATGTACCTGTAAACTCAAAAGATGATATCAACTGTATAGCAAGCGCTTCTTGTGGTAGTCGGTGGTGTCTTATGTTATGTTATGCTATGCTATGCTATGCTATGCTATGCTATGCTATGCTATGCTATGCTATGTTATGTTATGTTATGTTATGTTATGTTATGTTATGTTATGCTATGCTATGCTATGCTATGCTATGTTATGTTATGTTATGTTATGTTATGTTATGTTATGTTATGTTATGTTATGTTGTGGTGAGGTGTGTATGGTATGATATGACTGCGGTCATAATGGCTAATGAAGACTCACCGATGGCAAATGGAAAAGGAATTAAACTAAGATGATATGTATTTCCATTGTACAAGATGAATACATCAATTAAAATGTCTGCCAGTCTGTGCTGGTATCTCTGCTTGTGCGTGTGTGTGTGTGTGTGTGCGTGCGTGCGTGCGTGCGTGCGTGTGTGTGTTGGTGCAGTAGTTTGCCTCAGCCTGTGTAATGGTGGGGGGGCAGTGTGACTGACGTGTGTCTAGATATGGAGTGACATGGCTAACTAGAGCCTGATTAAACAGCAGACAAATGAAGAGAGGGACAGAATAGAGGGGGGGATGATGACACAGACAGAGGGACAGAATAATGCTTGTCTTTTGTCTTTGTTTACGACCAAATGTAAGGCGTGAATGACACAGGCGAGCTCGTATATATTTGTCCACTCCAGACAGCGAAAAAAAAGGGCATTTAATTTTCAATCTGCTTTGCTGACACTGGCCAGAAGTGCCTGGTCTGTATATTAGCTTGAAAGGGGAATTATGCTTTAACTATCTCCACTGCCAACCAGATTCATCAATTAAATACAGTAGGGCAGTTCCAAGGGTGGTACTAAATAATGATTACAATGATACACAATGGGCACTCCCTTGGAAGTGATTGTTTTCTATTCATGCCTCTTTCCATTCATTTGACCGTTTTTCCGCTGTGACATTTAACTGCCAGGACAACCAAGTACGCCGTACCAAAACTCACCTTGCTTTGCAATGGCACTGTTCTTCCTCTATATTAACATTAAGGTTTGTTCCCACCGAAAGATAAAACATTATTCCGGAGCGGCTCGATTACATACAAAGTCAATGCAAAGAAGCGACTTGGGTGCGGACATTGCATCGAGCAGCGCCAACGGAGCGACGCGGACGAAGCGCTCAATCGCCTCAATATCTTTGCTCCGGCTGGACGACGTTCGCTCCCCCCACCAACGCTGAACAGTGCGACCAAAGTGGAGCGATTGAAGTGACTAGAAGATATTTTATCTTTCGGTGGGAACACACCTTTAGCATTAACCTGAATATTACTATTATTATTAGTATTATTAATATTATTATTAGTACACAGTCTCACAGGTGGCAGGTTTTACACAGAAGTGACATGAACACCCAGGATGTTACAATGTGGGTCAGTCACCCAGACCAATATTCCATTGTGACATATGGTCTTAGCAAAAGCTGCTCTCCTGGTTTTAGTTAGATTTTTGGCTGGTCCTTTGCATGACTTTTGCGGACTTTTTCCTCATTGGCTGGTCATTCAGCCAATGAGGGCTCAATGTCCTCTCAGAATATGGGATCTAAAGACGACCCGCACTACTGTGTTCGGCCACTGTATGTATCTCTATGAACTGTGGCGCTGTTCCTCATTTGGCCTTTCAACGTTGCCATGTTTAGGGAGAGAAATAAGCAGCCAGGTCTAGGAAACAAGCCCAAAAGAAGAAACTATAAGCCACATGCTATTTGAAAATAGCCCATGCCACAACCTGGTATAATATGATTGTGTCATATCTTGTTCTATCCTGGCTTGCTAGTTAGTTAGCTTATAACAAAATTCTCTCCCTCGTGGTCAAGTTGGCTTGCAGTTTGTGATTCTCTGCGCAGTGCTTCGCTGGAGTTAGTTAGTGTACATACTCTACTGTATGCCCTATATGACTGTGTACAGGCCAGGGCATGACGGGTGCCATCTAAACGGCAGATGAGTAAAGCAAGCGCCTTTGGCACTGTAGTGCTGAGTGATTTGTGTGTGTAGCCACAGTGCTGCAAACGTTGACGTTGCTGATGTTTGTGTTGACATGCAGAGGTTGCCCACTGGTGATGTCCAGCAGGGCAGTCATAGGACTCCTAGCACATCCACAGTAATTAGCTACGGCATGCTGAAATGTCATGGCAACGGTCAAGTCGCTGTTGTCGCGTGTTTGTGTCTGATGCATGTTATTTATGGGCTATAGTACGTGTCTGTCATATGATTTGTGTGTGTGTGAGTGTGTGTGTGTGTGTGTGTGTGTGTGTGTGTGTGTGTGTGTGTGTGTGTGTGTGTGTGTGTGTGTGTGTGTGTGTGTGTGTGTGTGTGTGTGTGTGTGTGTGTGTCCTCCGTGTGTGCCCTCTTGGTAGCTTATGAATGGCTGCCTTGACTCGAGATGAGTCACAGAGACAGTCGCCGGTTAGATAATTAGATGTTTACTGTGTTTAGGCCCACGGACTATAATGAGGTTCAGAGCTGGATTCCTGGTTAAATTAGCAGGTGATAATATGGAAGCCAGAGAAATGAGCACTAGCGCTATTTTCCTCGATGATTGCACCTCATCAAGATCTCTTCCACTTGGGGCTGTTTCCCCCACTGCAGAGCAGCACCATCATACTGTATGTCACAGTGTAGACAGTACAATTTCACCCCACAATATTAGCTACAATGAAATGTAATTTAAGCAATCATTGGTTCAGCGTAACATAAAAATTCAAATACATACCGAACATTTATTGTAAAAGCATCAATGCAGCTCAAAAGAAAAATTATAACATCATTGATGTGACTATGTAGGTATTGGTTTAAGGGGGGAAAAGCATAATGTGTTGTAAACAATTAAACAGCCAGCAATGTGATTATAATGGCCTTATTTTAACATGTATTCTATCAGTATTTTGGCGGCGCTAACGCTGAAGATATTGCGCAATATGTTATAGGTTTTAAATGTCTACTCCAATTTCCTTTAAATAAAAGCTGGATGCAAGTGGTTAATGAGCCAAAAGCCTGTTTGAATAAGAAGGCACTGTAACAATCTCTGCCCCAATTAACATGCCTTGGTTTTTAAATATTCCTTTTGTGTGAGCCTTAAACACACATGAAGATTCACAAAACGGTCACGTTGAAAATTTAATAGGCTTCCACAGTGATTTTCTTCATTTATTTAAAATGTTGTGCCCCCCCCCTTCATATTTCTCTTTTAGAAAGCTAGAAATCTGGTGAGGGGAGTATAGGCTTCATAAATACTAGACTCTAATTCCTTGGCAACAGCTCAGATTGCCACAGACAGACACATAGTCGGCTGGGGGAGAGCGTTAGCTCCTCAACCCGCTAGCAAACACAGGCCCGAGCTCCTTGTTGTGCCTCACTGCTTTTCAGAATAAATATCCCGATGGAAAATACAGTGGAGGAGGAAAGAGATATTCATGTGCATAACTCTTTGTTCCATCAAAGATGCACAAGGATTGAGGAACACTTGTGTTTCTCATCTACTTTGGTGCTCTCTGTCTCTGTCTCTGTCTCTGTCTCTGTCTCTGTCTCTGTCTCTGTCTCTGTCTCTGTCTCTCTCTCTCTCTCTCTCTCTCTCTCTCTCTCTCTCTCTCTCTCTGTCTCTCTCTGTCTCTCTCTGTCTCTCTCTCTCTCTCTCTCTCTCTCTCTCTCTCTCTCTCTCTCTTTCTCTCTCTCTCCAGCCTCTCTCACCCCCTTCTTCCCCCTCTCCCTCCCTCCCTCCCTCCCTCTCTGTCTCTCTCTCCAGCCTCTCTCAACCCTCTTCTTCCCCCTCTCCCTCCCTCCCTCCCTCTCTCCCTCCCTCTCTTCCTCTGCCTCTCATCCTCTGCTGTACTCTCTGTGTGTGTTTTAGTATTCATACAGACGTTTGGATTTGAGTGACAGTTTCTCCCGAGACTGAGCGCAAGCGGCTGAGTCGTCTCATCTGCATTTTGCATACCGGGGAAAAAAAAGAGAACAGAAAGCAGCAGAAAGCATCAGCGGGCAGGCAGGCACCGCGTGTGTCTGTACGCTGTATGTGTATGTGTGTGTGTGTGTGTCTGCGTGCGCATGTGTGTGTGTGTGTGTGTGTATGTGTGTTGCCTTTTTGTTTGGTTCTGGCAGCTTCACTGGCCCCAGCGCCGTGGCTGTGTGATGTTTAAAGGACGTTTCAAGGTCACCGTTTCGACAGGGTGCATGGAGGCCTTTCCTCACCGACTCCCTCCCGGCGTATTAAACATTTATGTATTTCTGTAACCGGATGAATTATAGATCGAACAACGCAACCGAACATGCTACAAAGTGGCACCATTGAGGTTGGATAATAGACATATTTAGGGTACACACAACCCATGCTTTCCACGTATAAGTCCTCCCACGGCCCGTTTCAACACATCAACGGCAACTTAAACAGTCCCACTGTAGTGTGTGTGATATTATATAGCGAGAGATGGAGAGGATGGGGGGTCCCAGTGTGGCGGTGGAGAGACAAGAGGTCCGTTTAGAAATCAATTGTGACCGCTGATTCATAAAGATAGGGGCCTTGGGGAAGAAGATCATAATTGTAGCCCTGACAGAACCCTTTCCCCACTTCTATATAAAAGGAAAAAAGCTATATCCTCATGGATTATTAGAAAACAAGCAAGTGGTAAGTACTAGGGCTGGTGAATTAATATTCCAATATCGAATATTCCTCGAATATGGGGAAAATATGTATATTCGAATATGAAAATTAATATTTGAATATAAAAATAAAACGTTGACAAAACAATGTATCATGTTATAAAAACAAACAAAATATATGTTTTATTGGATCCGAGCACTCGATACATTGTTTTTTGTATTGTTTCGGTCAAATTTTTTTTTTTTAAAAAATATATTTTGTATTTAATACTAATAATAATATTCGAATATATTCGAATATCTGGCAATTTTTAAGACCAATATTCGAATATCATTTCTGAGGAAAGTTGACAGCCCTAGTAAGTACCAGATACTACCTGACTATTTGATCTTGTCACTCACTTTGTGCATGTGAGTGTGCATGTGCGTGTGC
>NW_027660622.1:0-15000 GCF_963280865.1 Gymnoscopelus braueri | reverse complement strand
ACTTTATTTGAAAATAGCCGATCTACAAGCTCACAACGCGTCGCATCGCGACGCGTTGTGAGCTTGTAGATCTGCTATTTTCAAATAGCTGATGTATATGTTAAAGTGCTCATGTGGCCCATAGTCGCTTCTTTTGGGCTGGTTTTCCTAGACCTGGTTGCTTGTTTCTCTCACAGAATCTGGCAACACTGACTGGGAGGGGGCAGTCAGGTAAACGAATGGGAGCTGGGAGCCCCGGGGAAATGGAACCTGAGAGGAAAGGGGAGAGAAAAAATGAGGGACGGTGACTTGGGCTGACAGGCAAGGCAAGGCCAGGCTAGGGCCCTCCCAATTCCCAGACCCCCAGCAGGCCTTAGTACTAGTGCTGCAAGCCTTCAGCCAAGCAAGCAAGCAAAGCTATAGGCAGGTGTCCAGCTGGTCTCACACCCCCCCCACAGGGGATGAGGGACCCACGGACGGAGCACCACAGTCTACTGGAGCTGCACAAATTGAAGTGTCATCTCCAGAGTCAAGATGCTCACCAATTTTCTGCATGCGTTGGTGCAGAGCTGGAACTCAGCCAGTGGACAAATGGCTCCGGCTTTCTACTCCGCCTACAGTTTTGGCTGAGCAAAGGGGGACTGCGGTGTGTGTGTGCGTGTGTGTGTGTGTGTGTGTGTGTGTTTGGGGGGGACGGGGGACGGGGGGACGGGGGGTCTTTGTCATGCAGACTGTTCAGTCTTTTGATTGCCTATATAAATGTAGAATAAAGTGAAAGTGAAAAGCTGACTTGAATCCAATGATGTGTCACTTCTTAGACGATGATGCTGGAACAAATTCATAATCATGGTAATAAAAGCCTTCCATGCTGCTCTTCCTTTGTGAGTTCCAAATGAGACAGAACAGTACCGTATAGGAATTTTAATTGTGAACATGGCTCTGTGTGCTACACAGTAAAAAAACACACTCGGCGTTAATTTATCCATTTGTAACCCAGAGAGTGTACAAATATAACCACATGGATTTTGTAACATTGATTTTGGTCCATTTTGTTTCATTTGTACACTCTTTGTTTTAGAACGAACACACAGGTTTTCCCTGTGTAAGAGCCAGGCTTGCCTCTCTCTCTAGTATACATGTTGAAAGTCAATAGAAGGTATCTCTATAAAGAGCCAGTCTGACTCCCCCCCCCCCCCCCCCTGGCAATTAGAGGCAGCAGCGGTACCCTGTCATCTCTTGACCTCTGACCCCATGTAAGTGTGCGTGGATTACCCAAGGGCCCGAGAAGGGGGTCGGGGTGTGTGTGTGTGTGTGTGTGTGTGTGTGTGTGTGTGTGTGTGTGTGTGTGTGTGTGTGTGTGTGTGTGTGTGTGTGTGTGTAACCTGTATCGATCCTGCAGAAACACACAAGCATCACAGGAGAAAGAGAGAGAGAGAGAGAGAGAGAGAGAGAGAGAGAGAGAGAGAGAGAGAGAGAGAGAGAGAGAGAGAGAGAGACAGATGCAAAAAAAGAAAAGAAAAAAAAAGTCAAGCCAAAGTGAAATGAAAAATTGCTTCCGCAGACGTCTGGTGAGGTCTGGAACATTTATTATTCTGAGTCACAGAGAGGAAGGAGGCAGCGGAGGAGAGAGAGAGAGAGAGAGAGAGAGAGAGAGAGAGAGAGAGAGGAGGGGATGGAGCAGGGAGAATCCATTTGGTAAAGTAGATGCGGATCGATGAGGGTGGAGGCAGGCCGGCCAGAGTGCATGGGGAGGAGGCGTGTGCGTGCGTGTGTTAATACGTATGTTTGCACGTGTATGTGCGGGTGTATGTGTGTTTGTGTGTGTGTGTCTGTGAATGTCTGGGAGTGTGTGTGCGGCTGTACGTTTTTGCGTTGGTGTGTGCGCACACGCGTGCAAGTGTGTGTAGCGTATGTGAGCTGCTGTGTATGTGTGTGTGTCTGCTGCGTGCGGGCAAGAGGTGTCCCAGATTACTTTCCCTGATTGATCCGGGCACAGCATCTGTCTGACCTGCAGGACGTTTCAGAGCCCGGAAGACACTGGGCGAGGGAGGGAGAGAGAGAGAGAGAGAGAGAGAGAGAGAGAGAGAGAGGAGCAGGAAGAAAGAAAGAAAGAGAGGAAAATAAAAATCAATAGAGCAGACAGCATTAAGGGAACTTCTGTGGCATGGAGTTCAGATAGTAAAGTGGTATTAATCTCTTTGTGTCTCCGTGGTTTGATAGTTTCTCACCGTGGCGTGACTTGGAAAGGAGTTTGGAATGAGTTTAGTGAGCGGTGGGTTCGGACCCCGTAAGACAGAAGAACACGGGGTCACGGTGTGTCACGCGTCAAAATTCATTTCACCGAAGCAGTCTCTAATACGAATACAAAGAAATGTACAATCGCACACCCTCATAGTTACAAATGGGTGAATGAACATTGAGGGTTTTACTGTGTACTGCAGTATTACAGTACAGTGTTCATTTAAATCAGAGTTGAGCCAATACTCTGGATTTTACTGTTAGTTGATGTGAATTTATGCTTTTTCACACCACTATATAATCACCCTCTTCATCTTACTGGCTATATCCTGACGCTGGTAGAGCCAGATTTGATTAAAACAAGGTGACTAAGACGACGTTGAAGTAAGCGACAGTAAGTCGCGACTCTAACAAGGATTACCTTTAGAACACCATAGAAAGTCAAAGTAATCCGTGGCAGCTCTTTAGACACATATAGGGCCCTATATCTTGCGCGCTGCCTTACCCACCATTTTAAAATAGTTCAACTAGCCGATCTACATCGACACGATGAGCTCGCAAGATAGGGCCCATACTGCACTGTATACGGCAGTGGTTCTCAACATGGGGTCCGGGGACCCACGGGGGTCCTTGTTGGAGGTTCCAGGAGGTCCACAGCTTAAGCGATTGATAGTTAGGAGGAACCAACTGGACCCTTACCTCTGTAACTCTCTGTAACTCAGAGAGCGTTCAAACAGAACCAAATGGACCCTCACGAATAAGTGCTAATTCAATTCTGAAAGTGTACAAACAAAAACCAAATGGACCCTTTCAGAATTGAATTAGCACTAATGATTTTACAGGGTAGATTGGAGTCCCAGAGATGTAATTAAAAAATCATCATATCAAATGCAGATCAAACTGGAGGTCCTTGAAATTACAAAGTTTTGAGAGTCACTGCCCCGTCATTGAAAATGTGTTGCACCATAGAGTTCCTCCTCTGCAGTCCGCAGCCTCTCCATCCATCCTGTGCCAAAGTCAGGTCAAAATGTATGGTCTTATCTATGCTCTGTAGGAGCTGGGAGGAGAGGAGAGGAGATTGGGGGGGAGGGGGGGCGGGGGGGGGGTGTAATAGGGTGGCATGGGGCCAGTAATAAAGGTGGTAGTTTTATGGTGTCACAATGGCAGAGGAGTGGGGAGGGGGAAAAGAAACGAGCAAGGTGTGTGCAAGGGACAGGAAATTAAATCGCTTCTCAGTCACGTAAGTTTGACCATGTAAAGGTTGACTTTACAAGGCTGTGGACAGACAGAGAGAGAGAGAGATAGAGAGAGAGAGAGAGAGAGAGAGAGAGAGAGAGAGAGAGAGAGAGAGAGAGAGAGAGAGAGAGAGATGGTACTGGCTCATATATAGCTCATATACAGCACAGAGTGCTATGAACTTGTAGATCAACATTTTTTAAAAAATCATGAAATCTTTGAATATATATATTTTTAAAGTGAACATTTATAAAATATTTTGTTCTAGGGACCCCAAGAAGCAAAGATTTGAGTTACAAATGTTCGCTTTAAAAATATATATATTCAAAGATTTGCACACATTTTCACGATAAAAAGATAAATAGAAATAGCAGATCTACAAACTCATAGCGCGGCTATGAGCTTGTAGATCTGAAATTTTTGAACAACCAAAGAAATCTAAAATGACAAAGATGCGTTCCCGGATTGAAGCCATGAATTTGCCGTCTGTGGCACACGGCAGGCTGTCAGAACACACCCATGTACTGTACAGTATACTGTATACACGACTACTGTGTCTCTGTAGGCAGGACACGCAGCGTGTTCCTATTTAAACTGCACTACCCAGAAAACCACTGGCGGGGAGCCCGAGGAGACAGGAAGCACTTTGTGGCATCAAATATTAATGGCGCTATAGAGTGTATTGATTATATAATAAGTCTCCCCCCAGCATCTGAGCGCCGACTGAAATGTATTCCCTGAATAATTGAAAATGCATCCGTGAGCGGGGTTTTCATCCCAATGGTTTGCGAACGTAATTGCATTGCGTCTACATTCTGGTGTTATTTGAGATTTTTATCAGCACGCGCACATGTGGTATTCATGTGATAACCTCCTAGACAGAGAGGAAATGAAGAAAGATGATGTTCCGTGTGTGTAGAGCGTGTGTGTGTGTGTGTGTGTGTGTGTGTGTGTGTGTGTGTGTGTGTGTGTGTGTGCAGGGTTGCCAGATCTGCTTATGATAATTTCCCCGCAAGATTTTATTTGAAAATAGCCGATCTACAAGCTCACGTGTTGTGAGCTTGTAGATCTGCTATTTTCAAATAGCTGATGTATATGTTAAAGTGCTCATTGTGGCCCATAGTCACTTCTTTTTGGCTGGTTTTCCTAGACCTGCTTGCTTGTTTCTCTCACAGAATCTGGCAACACTGTGTGTGTGTGTGTGTGTGTGTGTGTGTGTGTGTGTGTGTGTTTGAGAATATGCGTGCATTATGCTGCAACACTGTGTGTGTGTGTGTGTGTGTGTGTGTGTGTGTGTGTGTGTGTGTGTGTGTGTGTGTGTGTGCGTGCCTTTTGTGAGTGTTCATGTGCGTACGTCTGTGGTATTTACGCAGTTAGTGAATGGTTGAGCGCTGAGTTTTGAACATAGCGTTTTGGGGAAAATGGAATGCAGAGACTCGTAAACACACGTTGTGCGAAAACGTTAATTCTCCTCTCGCCGACATCACGCTCCTTTTGCACTGCTCGTTATAGCTGTTTTTGAAATGGAAACCCATATGCATCTGCTTGCTGCTTCTCGCACTTGTATCGCCATATTTTGAACATGCTACACAATAACACTGCGCTGTCTGTCTGCTTGCTGCGGCACACCATTGCGTTTTTTTTATGCACTGACACAAAGTATGTAGTCGATCTGCAGAATGGGTGAACAAATAAGATGCTTTTGTTGTTTCACCTCTGCCTAACATTCCTTTTTTTCAGGGTTAGATTTCCAAGTGACATTTTTAACCTGAGGTTCCGATTCGGCGATGCTATAATTTACAAATGTCTTCTAAATCCTCACAGTTTTTAGAAAACACCCATGTTGCTATAATATCAGTGGTGCTCAAACTTTTTCATGTCAAGGACCCCCAAAATGATATGTATTTGGTCGTGGACCCCCATCTCAAAATATTTTGTTCCAGGGACCCCCCAGAAGCAAAGATTTTCGTTACAAATGTTCGCTTTTAAAAAATATATATTCAAATATTTGCACAAATGTTCGAGATTTAAAAAAAATAGCAGATCTACAAGCTCATAGTGCGGCACTCGGTGCCGCGCTATGAGCTTGTAGATCTGCTATTTTTGAATAGCCAAAGTATAAAATATACTAAATATACTATAACTAGAAATCTAAAATGACACAGTATGCGTTAAAGTCAATGAAAAACAGCGCCCAGGTGTGTTATGTGGGCTATATATAGTCCTCTGCCCTCTGCAGTAAAATTAATATTGGTCCAGCAATAGACTACTATTCATTCGCACAGCGGCCATTTTGGCGTTATGTCATACTGAGGAAGAGGGAAGAAGAAGTCCCCAACCCAACAGGGTGGCTCCTGTGTGAATATTATGGTCGAAATCTGGTGGCTTCACGTTGTAGCCTTGTCCCTATGGGTTGGGTTCAATTTGCTGGGGCGGGGGGATGTAAATCCATGCCACTGCTTTTGATAACCCCCCTCCTTCTGGTCATTGTTTTTTTTAATCACCAGTGGGGATATATTTTATACCCCTGCTTCTGGGTCAGTCTGATGTTTGATATTCATGGTTGATAAATTTAACAATTTTACTTAAATATATGGTAACAACATTAACCCTGGTGTCCCTATTAGGTGGTTAACCCATTCAATCCCGGAACGCATCTGTGCAACCACTTAAACCATTATTTTATACTTTGACCATTAAAAAATAGCAGATCCATGGCACCGAGTACGGCAGAGAGTGCCGCGCCATGAACTTGTAGATCTGCTATTTTTTGAAAAATCGCGAAAATGTGTGCAAATATTTGAATATATATATATTTTTAAAAGGAACATTTTTGACTAAAATCCTTGCTTCTGGGGGTCCCTGGAACAAAGATGGGGTCGGCGGCCAAATACCCATAATTTTGGGGTCCTTGACATGAAAAGGTTTGTGAACCACTGATATTATAGCAACAATAGTTTAGCAACAAAGACATTTGTTGAATCGGCCTCAGGGCTAAATGGGTTAAGAACCGACCCCCTCAAACTGAACCCTGTATAGGTCACAATCCAGCTCACACCTGTTAATGCCTACTTTAAACACTGAGGTGATCTAAGCACGCTGATGGGCAACAATTGACCCCGCATTGGGACTCATTACTCATCATTACATTGGGACTCATTACATCACAGTATGTGTGTTGGCATTATATACAGCCAGTTTGGCCATGTTATATATATATATTATGTACAGTATACAATAACCCTTCGGCCTTCACACAGACTAAAACAAAGGTGGCAAAAGTTGGACAAATAAATAATGAAATAAAAAATAAAAGAATAGCACCAAACAAAAGGTGGCCAAAGGTGGACAAAATAAATAATGAAATAAAAAACAAAAGAATAGCATCCGAACAAAGGTGGCAAAGGTGGACAAATAAATAAATAAAAATACAAGAATAGCACCGCTGTATTTTCACAGTACTGTATATAACCTGTCAGCAGAGGACTCGGCACTCTGAAATCTCTCTTTTCACTTAACCTCCCTGCCCTTCCGTATCCCGCTCTTCCTTTTTGGAGCTGACAGTTCACTCTCATTTAGACCCCCATTATGCATTCTACCTTAAGTTTACAAGACACATTGACAACGGAACATGCCCGAGTCTCGCTCCCCTCTCTCTCCCTCCGTCTTTGTTCTCCTTCCGCCATCTCTGTCTCTACCCCTCCCTTTGAAGCGTTGGAAGTATCTTCTTCCCCATTACTCAACCCTTCGTCTCTTCTCTTCCTTCGCTCCTCTCCTCCTCTCCTCTCTCCGTCTGATCTCTCGCTCCCCTCCCTCTGTCTCTGTGAAGGAGTAAACGAAGGCAGAGGTCAGCCCTTCCTCTCGGTCTCCTCTCCCGGCTAAATTGGCTGCTCATAGTGGCTCCAGCCGGCTACGGGGCGTTTGAGCCCTCGCTCAGGAGAAGCCAGAGAACAGACTTCCTCCTCATTTGTGGTGCTTTCTGTCTCAACAACCAGCGGCTTGTTTACCCACAGAGAATGAGAGGGAAGCCCTCATTATAAACTCTGCCAAGGTCACTTTAGTCGCCGCACCAGTCTGCCTGCATGCTACAGCAGAGACACACACGCACACGCACACGCACACACACACACACACACACACACGCAGAGTTAGTGCAGCTCTCGGTGAAGCTGCTGAAATGATGGACACTTAAGGCTACTAGTACTGTATATATTAAGCACGGTACACAGAAGAAATAGACAGTACCTTTACTGCTGATAGTATCTTGGCCATTGTATGCAATGTTTTTGTCCATCAGTTTGACTAATCCTGTTTTTATTAGAATTTTAAGCTCGACGATAAAAAAAAAGATATCAATGAAAAAGTGAATTCAAAATATTAAATGCAATAATGCCAAGAAATTCATCTTGGCCGAGGTTTACTAAAACAACAAAAAAGAAAAAGCCACCTACAGTATCTTTGTTTTAGTGTGACTGCTGGGGTTACTACTGCTGTATCAAAGCTCGGGCGACTTTGTACTGTACTTTGAGGGGTGACACGAAAGCTGAGGCAAAGCAGAAGGCACTTCAAGGTTTTTACATGTCTTTTAACCACTTTCAACCCATGGCAGCCTTATTTTGGGCTATTTCACACAAATTTGTGAAATAGCACGAAGTGTAAAATAGGGCATAAGTGGCCCATTAACCCATTAAGACCGGGAACGCATCTGTGTCATTTTAGATTTCTTGGGCTATTCAAAAATAGCAGATATACAAGCTCATAGCGCGGCACCGAGTGCCGCGCTATGAGCTTGTAGATCTGCTATTTTTGAAAAATTGTTAACAAATATTTTTTTAATTTTTTTCAAAAAACTGATTCAGAAAACATTTTAAGAATCGGACTCAGGCCTTAATGGGTTAATTGGCTATTCACATGAGCCGTAAATCCAACAGGCCGGAAGGAAGTGGACTCCAACTGGAGAGGTTCCACTTCCCTCCGTTACTTGATTTGCCGCTATAGTCACCCTTCGCAATGCAACGTCGGCGGGGCTTCAATCTGTAATGAACCAACCTACCCTCACACCTCCCTCGACCCTGACCCCCAGCCCCACACCCCCCCTCAAATACCCCCTCTGTAAAGTGAGTGTGTGATGTTGACCAATGGGCCGTGCGTCCCTCCCCTCCCCTCCCTCCCTGTGCTCCGCTCCATAGGGGTCGACAGAGACACAGTGGCGTCAGGCAGAGCTCCCACAGCTCCAGGGCTGGGCAGAGAAGGGATTGCTGACACAGCCAAAGATGGTAAGAGAGACCGCTTGCACGCCCCAAATGGATGGCCCAGCCATTTTACACACCATGAAGTAATATGATCTGATACTGTACTGTGCACACACACACACACGCACGCACACACACACACACGCACACACACACACACACACACACACACACACACACACACACACACACACACACACACACACACACACACACACACACACACACACACACACACAACGTGTGTGTTGGAGGTGATGCTGCTGACTGGATGGGGTGATGTTGATGGAATGAGTGTAGAGAGGATTTTTGTGCAGAGAAAGCAGGTATTCTTCTCCTGTTCCATTCAGATGGTAAATAGTGAACTTTTGAAGCAAGTAAAAAAGCAAGAACAAAGCTAACCCTATAGCGCTAGCCGCTACCGGGAGAAAAATAAACAGCAAATAAAAGATAAGATGTCTCACACAATTGAAAGGCTTGTGTGGATTAAAATATAAAAATAGTTAAGAAAAACTGTTACAAATCAATAATACTCAGGAACGTGCTACGCCCAAGGGCATCTCTAATGAAGTATTCCATTCCTCAACCTTCAATCTCCAGACGCATGCATGGCCCTTTGAGGTTTTTCTTTATTCTCTCTCTCTCTCTCTCTCTCTCTCTCTCTCTCTCTCTCTCTCTCTCTCTCTCTCTCTCTCCCTTGCACTGAGCATTTATAAGCTACTGAAATCCCAGAGGCAGATCCCTCTTATGAACTCTCTACCTCTGTTACAGTTAAGGACACTCCAACTCGTCATTCTCAACACGCTGGGTTTAAGAAGGACCGTCGGTTAGCTTGCGTTCTGTAGCATTTTACTTTCGAGGCTAGCTAGCGAGCTCTCGCAATTCAGCTTTTAGCTTCTAACAAAGGATTGCCGACGTTAGCGTCAGAGCCTCTGTAGTTCTGTCCACTAGTCCAGTGGTTCTCAACCAGTGGTCCGGGGACCACCAGTGGTCCTTGAGGGGGTTCCAGGTGGTCCCCAGCTAAATGATGGAGAGTTGGTAACCAAATGGACCCTTATAAGTCTTTAACCCTTGAGAGTGTAAAATAAAACCAAATGGACCCTTACGGGTCCATTTGGTTTCATTTTACTCTCTCAAGAGTTCAATTATTGTTAAACATCTGAATTACTTATAATTTACAAGAAGTCTGCACATTTACAGAATGTAGAATAATTGTTATTTTGATCAACATTTGCCTGTTGTCTCTCCTATTGGTACCAACATCAATGCAGCATGGAATTGTGGACAAAATCCTATCCAACAATAACTAAATTCTATATTCTACGTTTTGGGTCTGAGAGTCTAGATCGCATCAAACGGTGGTCCGTGGCTCAAATGCCGAATAAATAATGGACCTTGAATCCTTGATATATGAAAAGGGTTGAAAACCACTGCACTAGTCAGTCAGTTTTATGTCTTGCGAGTAAAAGAGCGTGCGTCTTGAGGGTGACTCGTGTTCCCTACAGCTAACCAGAGCTATGTTGCGTTGTGCCTAATCAGGAGGCATGCAGTGAGAGCCGTCCGTATCGCCGGGCTCCTCAGTAGGAGGTGTAGGGGAGAGCCTGAGAGAGGCCCCACCACCAAAGCCGAGTGGTGCCGCTGAGCTGCGCTTGCGCTGGTGGGCAGGCACAAGGAGAGGAATATAATTGGCCGTCGGGAACTCGGCAGGTCCCTGTTAATTAGCGGTGGCCATTTTGGTGTGAAAACTCCTCAAGAATACGTCCCACGGAGTTGAAAGTCTCTCTGACAGAATGGAGCGCAGCGGGGAACGTAAACAGATTTAATAAGGCCCTCTCCAATCAGCTCTGCCAGGGCTAGATGCTTTATATTCCCCTCTCTCTCTCTCTCTCTCTCTCTCTCTCTGTTGTGATAGTGATGAGTGAGTGAAGAAGGATACTGTCAAAAGAACAATTTGCATGCGGCTCTCATCTTGAGAGCTTTTAGACGGCTCCCTGTCTGTTTGTTTTCAGCTGTGGGCTCAGGGCATTGTTCACAGTGTGCGCGTTCTCCAACTCACTGCAGATGCTACAGGAATGTGTCACTGTGCGTGTGCGTGCGTGTGCGTGCGTGTGCGTGTGTGTGTGTGTGCGTGTGCGTGTGTTTGCGTGTGCGTGCGTGCGTGTGAACTGAGAGGAATGAAGCAGACGCAAGGTGGACATGTGGCTTGTACTCTCTCCTGGAAATGTGTGGACTTTGTCCAGCCACAATGGGGTAGAGGATGAGAATAGAATGGAAAAAATAACGGAACATTTTAAGCATCAGAGAGTAATTAATAAGAAATGCACCTTATTTTAAGTAAGGATTGGCGGAGCGGAAATTTAACCATCAGTTTGCAGACTCATTTTATTTTAGGAAATAGAATATACCCATAAGTTCAAGGTAATGCCGTTCTCCACAATGCAAATGTATACTCTACTACATTATGCAACATAATCTAGTATCAAACTATTTCAGTTCTGCATGAATAAATCCAAATCAAATACCCTCCTGAAAATATAATTGCCGTTTTTATAAATCGTTTTATTTATCAATACATTCAAATAGAATTCATCATATTTGTGTATTTGCATTGATTTATATGTCTTATTTATTTCAATTTAATGAATTTCAGATGATACTAGTAACTGATGTAGGGTTTGAGATGGTAGGAGTCGGAGAGTCTTGTCCAGTATGTCCTTTTTGATATGTTTTTGTTCTGTGTTGTTGGATTGTTTTCTTGTTGTGTGTCGTGCTTTGAGGACCCCCTCGAAAACGAGATGCTGCATCTCAAGGCGCTTATCCTCTAGCTAAATTTCCAAATAAAGATAATTTAACATTGACAGACATTGGAAAGTGCATGAAATTAGCATCGTGCCATATTATTAGAACACAAGTCCAGCCTTTTGATAATCCAGAAATAGTAGTAGAGTTGTGTGTTATTTATTTTAGCTCAAACTAGCCCTGCTTCTACGTTCTGGCTGTGTACGTGTATTTAGATAAGACATAGTCAGCTGATTTAGTAATATAATAATCATTTGATTTAGTCAAACTCCTTAATGTGATTTTAGGCAAGATTCTGAACTCTTAAAAAAGAAATTAAGAATCAAACTTTTCTTTCACACGTCAGTGTTTCTAGTTTGTGACAACAACACACGTTGTTTTGTTCAACGCACCATATACAGGCGCAGCATATACAGTATATATTAATTTATATGTACTGTATATTAATGCCGGCATATTGTTTTAAAAAAGAAATACGGAATGTCTGTGTTTTGCTTTGTTTTATTTTTATTTTTACTCTTTATAAAAGAATGATATTTTGGTGATGTGTAGCTGTGTTATATTCCTATCAGCTATTCTCAGAGTACAACAACTATATTATGTACAGTTGGCCTACAGCAACTTACGTTGGCGGCATTGATGGGCAAACGCATAACAACAACTTACATCATAACACATTACTCAGAGTTCAGAACTAAATGCATCACAGGGAACGCAAGATAAACAACAGGGTTAAACTTTATATCAGACTATAAATACCTTTCAGTACTATACATGCTGCGTATATTCCAATGCATTGGTTCTCAAAGTGGGGTCCGGGGACCCCCAGGGGTCCTTGGGGGGGGGGGGGGGGGGGTTCCAGGGGGTCCCCAGCAAAATGTGTTAATATAGCATCACAATAATTTCAACCTTTTATATTCAAAAATAGCAGATATACAAGCTCAGCTATGAGCTTGTAGATCTGCTATTTGTGCAAACATCTGTGCAAATCTTTGAATATATATATATATTTTTAAAGCAAACATTTGTAACTCAAATCTTTGCTTCTGGGGGGGGTCCCTGGAACAACATATTTTGAGATGGGGGTCCGCGGCCAACTACATATAATGTCGGTGGTCCTTGGCATGAAAAAGTTTGAGAACCACTGCTTTTCCAATGGACACAACGGGACAACAACAGGGATACCTTTTGGCCAGTCGGCGTAAACAATAGAACAATGTCTTCCTGTACCATTGTAGCAATGTCTCTCTGTGTTCTTATGTTTCAAAAGCCACTCCATCTTACCCCTGTTGTGATTAGATTTAGACGTGTCTGCTCTTTCCATCTGGGGCCCACTGATATTAAACAGAATATAACCCCCAGCCAGAATCAGGAAAACACACAAACACACACGCGGCACCCTGGCTTAAAGCTCTTAATGCTCTGCTTTCTCATCTAACTGGATCGACAGCCTGAAACAAAACCCGATAATTTGATCAAACGCATGCAAATGGATGCATATAATTTACACGTACCAGTAAGCATTGAGGGGAAAATGGGGCTTTATTTAAAGACGTAGTCGAACTCTCTTCAGCCTGGCCCCTGTCATTCTCCTATCTAGCTATCTATCTATCTATCTATCTATCTATCTTACTTAAGCTATTCAAAAATAGCAGATATACAAGCTCATAGCGCGGCACCGAGTGCCGCGCTATGAGCTTGTAGATCTGCTATTTTTGAAAAATCGTGAACATTTGTCCAAATCTTTGAATATATATATTTTTTAAAGTGAACATTTGTAATTCTCTCTCTCTCTCTCTCTCTCTCTCTCTCTCTCTCTCTCTCAGTCAGTTAGATGTGGTTGTCATTGCTACCTCCCAGAAAACGCCCGCACCTACAGTATCAAAGCAGAAGAGAAGTGCATCTCACCGTGTGCATGAATATTTAGCTGTGTATCTTCTTCCGCGTATCTGTTTGTGGTATTTATGGATGCTTAGAATTGTGACTAGTGTGTGCCGTGTGTATTTACTTTGTGACATCGCGTTGTTGTCTTTAGAGAAACGTTGTGTTGCCATTCATTGTTCTTCTGATTTAGTCGGGTATGAAAATGGAGCAGTGGTGTGCTGGTATAGACTCTCTGTCAGTGTAGTTGAGGTTTGTTAGAGCTCGACCGATGCCAGATTTTTGGGTCCGATTTGGAGAGTCCTAGATCAGTGATTACCAAAGTTTTGACCGATATTCTTTTTTTAAAAGGAAAAAAAGAAAAGAAAAAAAGAAAGAAAAATCTTGAAATCAATGTGAACATTTTCGATTTGATTCAAGTTTCTATTTGAGAACATCTAACATTTAAGCAAAATAAGAAACTACCTACAAATAACTTTTGATAGACATGAAAGTACATGAAAAGAAGACTTGACTTTAATTATACAATGAACAAGCAAATATAAAATACACACTTAAACTGAACTTTAACCATGACAAACTAGGTGGTGGGGTCTTAGCTTGGCCACACTCTCCTCAGCAGCATGCTCACCTCTCTCCCAGAACAGTAGTACAGTACCACTACACACACACACACACACACACGCACACGCACACGCACACGCACACGCACACACACACACACACACACACACACACACACACACACACACACACACACACAGTACATGTACTGTAAGGTCCTCTCCAGTGCGCCCACCCACTCACCCACCCATTCTAATCTCAGCAAATTAACTTAATCTCAAAATCTGTTGTATTCCATTGAGTCACGTTCCTTAATGAAAAATGTGATTTTGTATGTAGGCGTGGAATTGGGACCAGGAGGCACAGCTGTTAAAATTGGCAAGAATTATTTGATAATAAAGCCACTGGAGAGCACCTTAAAAAAAGTGCCTTTTATTCAAATTAAAACGCCTTTGATCTGTATATCTATGATAAGAATAAACATAGTTTGAAAGTCTTACACTTACTGTAACTACTTTAAACCCCGGTGTCCCGATTTTGGGCATGTCATTATAGGTGAATTTTCCTTTTCAAAAATATCAGATTTACAAGCTCACAACCCGTTGCACCACAACGCCCTTGTGAGCTTGTAGAGCTAGTATTTTTTTTAATATAATTTGGAAGGTTTTTGTCCCCAGCAAAATGTGTTAATATAGCATCACAATAATTTGAACCTTTTATACTTAAGCTATTCAAAAATAGCAGATCTACAAGCTCATAGCGCGGCACCGAGTGCCGCGCTATGAGCTTGTAGATCTGCTATAAAACCGTGAACATTTTTGCAATTCTTTGAATATATATATATTTTTGAAAGCGAAACATTTGTAACTCAAATCTTTTTTGAAAGTTTTTGTGGTTAAAGTGTTAGTAGGTTTTCATGTATATGCTGTATTCCCAATTAATATAGCATCACAATCATTTTAAGCTATTCAAAAATAGCAGATATACAAGCTCATAGCGCGGCACCGAGTGCCGCGCTATGAGCTTGTATATCTGCTATTTTTGAAAAATC
>NW_027660623.1:215000-223226 GCF_963280865.1 Gymnoscopelus braueri | reverse complement strand
GACACGCCCCCTTTTCTTTCTTTTTTTTAAAATCAAATCATAGCTATTCTGACTTACTTTTTTTGCGCTGAGTTGAATGGTGCTATTCCTGAATCTTAAAAATTTCGGGAAAGTGGTCAAATCAGCCCGAGAAAGTCATGGACACGCCCCCTTTTCTTTCTTTTTTTTAAAAATCAAATTATAGTTAATCTGACTTACTTTTTTGCGCTGAGTTGAATGGTGCTATTCCTGAATCTTTAAAATGTCGGGAAAGTGGTCAAATCAGCCCGAGAAAGTCATGGACACGCCCCCTTTTTTTTTTTTTTTTTTTTTAATCAAATCATAGCTATTCTGACTTACTTTTTTGCGCTGAGTTGAATGGTGCTATTCCTGAATCTTTAAAATGTCGGGAAAGTGGTCAAATCAGCCCAAGAAAGTCATGGACACGCCCCCTCGAGACTTAGTAAATTCTTTCTTCTTTTTTTTTCAAAAAAATCGGGAACCATCCTACCAGACTGATTGAAGGACGCTGAGTCGTCTGGTGCTAGTCCCGACTTTTTAAAATGTCGGGAAAGTGGTCAAATCAGCCCGAGAAAGTCATGGACACGCCCCCTTTTCTTTCTTTTTTTTAAAAATCAAATCATAGCTATTCTGACTTACTTTTTTTGCGCTGAGTTGAATGGTGCTATTCCTGAATCTTTAAAATTTCGGGAAAGTGGTCAAATCAGCCCGAGAAAGTCATGGACACGCCCCCTTTTCTTTCTTTTTTTTAAAAATCAAATCATAGTTAATCTGACTTACTTTTTTGCGCTGAGTTGAATGGTGCTATTCCTGAATCTTTAAAATGTCGGGAAAGTGGTCAAATCAGCCCGAGAAAGTCATGGACACGCCCCCTTATCTTTCTTTTTTTTTAAAATCAAATCATAGCTATTCTGACTTACTTTTTTTGCGCTGAGTTGAATGGTGCTATTCCTGAATCTTTAAAATTTCGGGAAAGTGGTCAAATCAGCCCGAGAAAGTCATGGACACGCCCCCTTTTCTTTCTTTTTTTTAAAAATCAAATCATAGTTAATCTGACTTACTTTTTTGCGCTGAGTTGAATGGTGCTATTCCTGAATCTTTAAAATGTCGGGAAAGTGGTCAAATCAGCCCAAGAAAGTCATGGACACGCCCCCTCGAGACTTAGTAAATTCTTTCTTCTTTTTTTTTCAAAAAAATCGGGAACCATCCTACCAGACTGATTGAAGGACGCTGAGTCGTCTGGTGCTAGTCCCGACTTTTTAAAATGTCGGGAAAGTGGTCAAATCAGCCCGAGAAAGTCATGGACACGCCCCCTTTTCTTTCTTTTTTTTAAAATCAAATCATAGCTATTCTGACTTACTTTTTTTGCGCTGAGTTGAATGGTGCTATTCCTGAATCTTAAAAATTTCGGGAAAGTGGTCAAATCAGCCCGAGAAAGTCATGGACACGCCCCTTTTCTTTCTTTTTTTTAAAAATCAAATTATAGTTAATCTGACTTACTTTTTTGCGCTGAGTTGAATGGTGCTATTCCTGAATCTTTAAAATTTCGGGAAAGTGGTCAAATCAGCCCGAGAAAGTCATGGACACGCCCCCTTTTCTTTCTTTTTTTTAAAAATCAAATCATAGTTAATCTGACTTACTTTTTTGCGCTGAGTTGAATGGTGCTATTCCTGAATCTTTAAAATGTCGGGAAAGTGGTCAAATCAGCCCGAGAAAGTCATGGACACGCCCCCTTTTCTTTCTTTTTTTTTAAAATCAAATCATAGCTATTCTGACTTACTTTTTTTGCGCTGAGTTGAATGGTGCTATTCCTGAATCTTTAAAATTTCGGGAAAGTGGTCAAATCAGCCCGAGAAAGTCATGGACACGCCCCCTTTTCTTTCTTTTTTTTAAAAATCAAATCATAGTTAATCTGACTTACTTTTTTGCGCTGAGTTGAATGGTGCTATTCCTGAATCTTTAAAATGTCGGGAAAGTGGTCAAATCAGCCCAAGAAAGTCATGGACACGCCCCCTCGAGACTTAGTAAATTCTTTCTTCTTTTTTTTTCAAAAAAATCGGGAACCATCCTACCAGACTGATTGAAGGACGCTGAGTCGTCTGGTGCTAGTCCCGACTTTTTAAAATGTCGGGAAAGTGGTCAAATCAGCCCGAGAAAGTCATGGACACGCCCCCTTTTCTTTCTTTTTTTTAAAATCAAATCATAGCTATTCTGACTTACTTTTTTTGCGCTGAGTTGAATGGTGCTATTCCTGAATCTTAAAAATTTCGGGAAAGTGGTCAAATCAGCCCGAGAAAGTCATGGACACGCCCCCTTTTCTTTCTTTTTTTTAAAAATCAAATTATAGTTAATCTGACTTACTTTTTTGCGCTGAGTTGAATGGTGCTATTCCTGAATCTTTAAAATGTCGGGAAAGTGGTCAAATCAGCCCGAGAAAGTCATGGACACGCCCTCTTTTTTTTTCTTTTTTTTTTAATCAAATCATAGCTAATCTGACTTACTTTTTTGCGCTGAGTTGAATGGTGCTATTCCTGAATCTTTAAAATGTCGGGAAAGTGGTCAAATCAGCCCAAGAAAGTCATGGACACGCCCCCTCGAGACTTAGTAAATTCTTTCTTCTTTTTTTTTCAAAAAAATCGGGAACCATCCTACCAGACTGATTGAAGGACGCTGAGTCGTCTGGTGCTAGTCCCGACTTTTTAAAATGTCGGGAAAGTGGTCAAATCAGCCCGAGAAAGTCATGGACACGCCCCCTTTTCTTTCTTTTTTTTAAAATCAAATCATAGCTATTCTGACTTACTTTTTTTGCGCTGAGTTGAATGGTGCTATTCCTGAATCTTAAAAATTTCGGGAAAGTGGTCAAATCAGCCCGAGAAAGTCATGGACACGCCCCCTTTTCTTTCTTTTTTTTAAAAATTAAATTATAGTTAATCTGACTTACTTTTTTGCGCTGAGTTGAATGGTGCTATTCCTGAATCTTTAAAATGTCGGGAAAGTGGTCAAATCAGCCCGAGAAAGTCATGGACACGCCCCCTTTTTTTTTTTTTTTTTTTTTAATCAAATCATAGCTATTCTGACTTACTTTTTTGCGCTGAGTTGAATGGTGCTATTCCTGAATCTTTAAAATGTCGGGAAAGTGGTCAAATCAGCCCAAGAAAGTCATGGACACGCCCCCTCGAGACTTAGTAAATTCTTTCTTCTTTTTTTTTCAAAAAAATCGGGAACCATCCTACCAGACTGATTGAAGGACGCTGAGTCGTCTGGTGCTAGTCCCGACTTTTTAAAATGTCGGGAAAGTGGTCAAATCAGCCCGAGAAAGTCATGGACACGCCCCCTTTTCTTTCTTTTTTTTAAAAATCAAATCATAGCTATTCTGACTTACTTTTTTTGCGCTGAGTTGAATGGTGCTATTCCTGAATCTTTAAAATTTCGGGAAAGTGGTCAAATCAGCCCGAGAAAGTCATGGACACGCCCCCTTTTCTTTCTTTTTTTTAAAAATCAAATCATAGTTAATCTGACTTACTTTTTTGCGCTGAGTTGAATGGTGCTATTCCTGAATCTTTAAAATGTCGGGAAAGTGGTCAAATCAGCCCGAGAAAGTCATGGACACGCCCCCTTTTCTTTCTTTTTTTTTAAAATCAAATCATAGCTATTCTGACTTACTTTTTTTGCGCTGAGTTGAATGGTGCTATTCCTGAATCTTTAAAATTTCGGGAAAGTGGTCAAATCAGCCCGAGAAAGTCATGGACACGCCCCCTTTTCTTTCTTTTTTTTAAAAATCAAATCATAGTTAATCTGACTTACTTTTTTGCGCTGAGTTGAATGGTGCTATTCCTGAATCTTTAAAATGTCGGGAAAGTGGTCAAATCAGCCCAAGAAAGTCATGGACACGCCCCCTCGAGACTTAGTAAATTCTTTCTTCTTTTTTTTTCAAAAAAATCGGGAACCATCCTACCAGACTGATTGAAGGACGCTGAGTCGTCTGGTGCTAGTCCCGACTTTTTAAAATGTCGGGAAAGTGGTCAAATCAGCCCGAGAAAGTCATGGACACGCCCCCTTTTCTTTCTTTTTTTTAAAATCAAATCATAGCTATTCTGACTTACTTTTTTTGCGCTGAGTTGAATGGTGCTATTCCTGAATCTTAAAAATTTCGGGAAAGTGGTCAAATCAGCCCGAGAAAGTCATGGACACGCCCCCTTTTCTTTCTTTTTTTTAAAAATCAAATTATAGTTAATCTGACTTACTTTTTTGCGCTGAGTTGAATGGTGCTATTCCTGAATCTTTAAAATGTCGGGAAAGTGGTCAAATCAGCCCGAGAAAGTCATGGACACGCCCCCTTTTTTTTTTTTTTTTTTTTTAATCAAATCATAGCTATTCTGACTTACTTTTTTGCGCTGAGTTGAATGGTGCTATTCCTGAATCTTTAAAATGTCGGGAAAGTGGTCAAATCAGCCCAAGAAAGTCATGGACACGCCCCCTCGAGACTTAGTAAATTCTTTCTTCTTTTTTTTTCAAAAAAATCGGGAACCATCCTACCAGACTGATTGAAGGACGCTGAGTCGTCTGGTGCTAGTCCCGACTTTTTAAAATGTCGGGAAAGTGGTCAAATCAGCCCGAGAAAGTCATGGACACGCCCCCTTTTCTTTCTTTTTTTTAAAAATCAAATCATAGCTATTCTGACTTACTTTTTTTGCGCTGAGTTGAATGGTGCTATTCCTGAATCTTTAAAATTTCGGGAAAGTGGTCAAATCAGCCCGAGAAAGTCATGGACACGCCCCCTTTTCTTTCTTTTTTTTAAAAATCAAATCATAGTTAATCTGACTTACTTTTTTGCGCTGAGTTGAATGGTGCTATTCCTGAATCTTTAAAATGTCGGGAAAGTGGTCAAATCAGCCCGAGAAAGTCATGGACACGCCCCCTTATCTTTCTTTTTTTTAAAATCAAATCATAGCTATTCTGACTTACTTTTTTTGCGCTGAGTTGAATGGTGCTATTCCTGAATCTTTAAAATTTCGGGAAAGTGGTCAAATCAGCCCGAGAAAGTCATGGACACGCCCCCTTTTCTTTCTTTTTTTTAAAAATCAAATCATAGTTAATCTGACTTACTTTTTTGCGCTGAGTTGAATGGTGCTATTCCTGAATCTTTAAAATGTCGGGAAAGTGGTCAAATCAGCCCAAGAAAGTCATGGACACGCCCCCTCGAGACTTAGTAAATTCTTTCTTCTTTTTTTTTCAAAAAAATCGGGAACCATCCTACCAGACTGATTGAAGGACGCTGAGTCGTCTGGTGCTAGTCCCGACTTTTTAAAATGTCGGGAAAGTGGTCAAATCAGCCCGAGAAAGTCATGGACACGCCCCCTTTTCTTTCTTTTTTTTAAAATCAAATCATAGCTATTCTGACTTACTTTTTTTGCGCTGAGTTGAATGGTGCTATTCCTGAATCTTAAAAATTTCGGGAAAGTGGTCAAATCAGCCCGAGAAAGTCATGGACACGCCCCCTTTTCTTTCTTTTTTTTAAAAATCAAATTATAGTTAATCTGACTTACTTTTTTGCGCTGAGTTGAATGGTGCTATTCCTGAATCTTTAAAATTTCGGGAAAGTGGTCAAATCAGCCCGAGAAAGTCATGGACACGCCCCCTTTTCTTTCTTTTTTTTAAAAATCAAATCATAGTTAATCTGACTTACTTTTTTGCGCTGAGTTGAATGGTGCTATTCCTGAATCTTTAAAATGTCGGGAAAGTGGTCAAATCAGCCCGAGAAAGTCATGGACACGCCCCCTTTTCTTTCTTTTTTTTTAAAATCAAATCATAGCTATTCTGACTTACTTTTTTTGCGCTGAGTTGAATGGTGCTATTCCTGAATCTTTAAAATTTCGGGAAAGTGGTCAAATCAGCCCGAGAAAGTCATGGACACGCCCCCTTTTCTTTCTTTTTTTTAAAAATCAAATCATAGTTAATCTGACTTACTTTTTTGCGCTGAGTTGAATGGTGCTATTCCTGAATCTTTAAAATGTCGGGAAAGTGGTCAAATCAGCCCAAGAAAGTCATGGACACGCCCCCTCGAGACTTAGTAAATTCTTTCTTCTTTTTTTTTCAAAAAAATCGGGAACCATCCTACCAGACTGATTGAAGGACGCTGAGTCGTCTGGTGCTAGTCCCGACTTTTTAAAATGTCGGGAAAGTGGTCAAATCAGCCCGAGAAAGTCATGGACACGCCCCTTTTTCTTTCTTTTTTTTAAAATCAAATCATAGCTATTCTGACTTACTTTTTTTGCGCTGAGTTGAATGGTGCTATTCCTGAATCTTAAAAATTTCGGGAAAGTGGTCAAATCAGCCCGAGAAAGTCATGGACACGCCCCCTTTTCTTTCTTTTTTTTAAAAATCAAATTATAGTTAATCTGACTTACTTTTTTGCGCTGAGTTGAATGGTGCTATTCCTGAATCTTTAAAATGTCGGGAAAGTGGTCAAATCAGCCCGAGAAAGTCATGGACACGCCCTCTTTTTTTTTCTTTTTTTTTTAATCAAATCATAGCTAATCTGACTTACTTTTTTGCGCTGAGTTGAATGGTGCTATTCCTGAATCTTTAAAATGTCGGGAAAGTGGTCAAATCAGCCCAAGAAAGTCATGGACACGCCCCCTCGAGACTTAGTAAATTCTTTCTTCTTTTTTTTTCAAAAAAATCGGGAACCATCCTACCAGACTGATTGAAGGACGCTGAGTCGTCTGGTGCTAGTCCCGACTTTTTAAAATGTCGGGAAAGTGGTCAAATCAGCCCGAGAAAGTCATGGACACGCCCCCTTTTCTTTCTTTTTTTTAAAAATCAAATCATAGCTATTCTGACTTACTTTTTTTGCGCTGAGTTGAATGGTGCTATTCCTGAATCTTTAAAATTTCGGGAAAGTGGTCAAATCAGCCCGAGAAAGTCATGGACACGCCCCCTTTTCTTTCTTTTTTTTAAAAATCAAATCATAGTTAATCTGACTTACTTTTTTGCGCTGAGTTGAATGGTGCTATTCCTGAATCTTTAAAATGTCGGGAAAGTGGTCAAATCAGCCCGAGAAAGTCATGGACACGCCCCCTTTTCTTTCTTTTTTTTTAAAATCAAATCATAGCTATTCTGACTTACTTTTTTTGCGCTGAGTTGAATGGTGCTATTCCTGAATCTTTAAAATTTCGGGAAAGTGGTCAAATCAGCCCGAGAAAGTCATGGACACGCCCCCTTTTCTTTCTTTTTTTTAAAAATCAAATCATAGTTAATCTGACTTACTTTTTTGCGCTGAGTTGAATGGTGCTATTCCTGAATCTTTAAAATGTCGGGAAAGTGGTCAAATCAGCCCAAGAAAGTCATGGACACGCCCCCTCGAGACTTAGTAAATTCTTTCTTCTTTTTTTTTCAAAAAAATCGGGAACCATCCTACCAGACTGATTGAAGGACGCTGAGTCGTCTGGTGCTAGTCCCGACTTTTTAAAATGTCGGGAAAGTGGTCAAATCAGCCCGAGAAAGTCATGGACACGCCCCCTTTTCTTTCTTTTTTTTAAAATCAAATCATAGCTATTCTGACTTACTTTTTTTGCGCTGAGTTGAATGGTGCTATTCCTGAATCTTAAAAATTTCGGGAAAGTGGTCAAATCAGCCCGAGAAAGTCATGGACACGCCCCCTTTTCTTTCTTTTTTTTAAAAATCAAATTATAGTTAATCTGACTTACTTTTTTGCGCTGAGTTGAATGGTGCTATTCCTGAATCTTTAAAATGTCGGGAAAGTGGTCAAATCAGCCCGAGAAAGTCATGGACACGCCCCCTTTTTTTTTTTTTTTTTTTTTAATCAAATCATAGCTATTCTGACTTACTTTTTTGCGCTGAGTTGAATGGTGCTATTCCTGAATCTTTAAAATGTCGGGAAAGTGGTCAAATCAGCCCAAGAAAGTCATGGACACGCCCCCTCGAGACTTAGTAAATTCTTTCTTCTTTTTTTTTCAAAAAAATCGGGAACCATCCTACCAGACTGATTGAAGGACGCTGAGTCGTCTGGTGCTAGTCCCGACTTTTTAAAATGTCGGGAAAGTGGTCAAATCAGCCCGAGAAAGTCATGGACACGCCCCCTTTTCTTTCTTTTTTTTAAAAATCAAATCATAGCTATTCTGACTTACTTTTTTTGCGCTGAGTTGAATGGTGCTATTCCTGAATCTTTAAAATTTCGGGAAAGTGGTCAAATCAGCCCGAGAA
>NW_027660623.1:0-210000 GCF_963280865.1 Gymnoscopelus braueri | reverse complement strand
TTTTTTGCGCTGAGTTGAATGGTGCTATTCCTGAATCTTTAAAATGTCGGGAAAGTGGTCAAATCAGCCCGAGAAAGTCATGGACACGCCCCCTTTTCTTTCTTTTTTTTTAAAATCAAATCATAGCTATTCTGACTTACTTTTTTTGCGCTGAGTTGAATGGTGCTATTCCTGAATCTTTAAAATTTCGGGAAAGTGGTCAAATCAGCCCGAGAAAGTCATGGACACGCCCCCTTTTCTTTCTTTTTTTTAAAAATCAAATCATAGTTAATCTGACTTACTTTTTTGCGCTGAGTTGAATGGTGCTATTCCTGAATCTTTAAAATGTCGGGAAAGTGGTCAAATCAGCCCAAGAAAGTCATGGACACGCCCCCTCGAGACTTAGTAAATTCTTTCTTCTTTTTTTTTCAAAAAAATCGGGAACCATCCTACCAGACTGATTGAAGGACGCTGAGTCGTCTGGTGCTAGTCCCGACTTTTTAAAATGTCGGGAAAGTGGTCAAATCAGCCCGAGAAAGTCATGGACACGCCCCCTTTTCTTTCTTTTTTTTAAAATCAAATCATAGCTATTCTGACTTACTTTTTTTGCGCTGAGTTGAATGGTGCTATTCCTGAATCTTAAAAATTTCGGGAAAGTGGTCAAATCAGCCCGAGAAAGTCATGGACACGCCCCCTTTTCTTTCTTTTTTTTAAAAATCAAATTATAGTTAATCTGACTTACTTTTTTGCGCTGAGTTGAATGGTGCTATTCCTGAATCTTTAAAATGTCGGGAAAGTGGTCAAATCAGCCCGAGAAAGTCATGGACACGCCCTCTTTTTTTTTCTTTTTTTTTTAATCAAATCATAGCTAATCTGACTTACTTTTTTGCGCTGAGTTGAATGGTGCTATTCCTGAATCTTTAAAATGTCGGGAAAGTGGTCAAATCAGCCCAAGAAAGTCATGGACACGCCCCCTCGAGACTTAGTAAATTCTTTCTTCTTTTTTTTTCAAAAAAATCGGGAACCATCCTACCAGACTGATTGAAGGACGCTGAGTCGTCTGGTGCTAGTCCCGACTTTTTAAAATGTCGGGAAAGTGGTCAAATCAGCCCGAGAAAGTCATGGACACGCCCCCTTTTCTTTCTTTTTTTTAAAATCAAATCATAGCTATTCTGACTTACTTTTTTTGCGCTGAGTTGAATGGTGCTATTCCTGAATCTTAAAAATTTCGGGAAAGTGGTCAAATCAGCCCGAGAAAGTCATGGACACGCCCCCTTTTCTTTCTTTTTTTAAAAAATTAAATTATAGTTAATCTGACTTACTTTTTTGCGCTGAGTTGAATGGTGCTATTCCTGAATCTTTAAAATGTCGGGAAAGTGGTCAAATCAGCCCGAGAAAGTCATGGACACGCCCCCTTTTTTTTTTTTTTTTTTTTTAATCAAATCATAGCTATTCTGACTTACTTTTTTGCGCTGAGTTGAATGGTGCTATTCCTGAATCTTTAAAATGTCGGGAAAGTGGTCAAATCAGCCCAAGAAAGTCATGGACACGCCCCCTCGAGACTTAGTAAATTCTTTCTTCTTTTTTTTTCAAAAAAATCGGGAACCATCCTACCAGACTGATTGAAGGACGCTGAGTCGTCTGGTGCTAGTCCCGACTTTTTAAAATGTCGGGAAAGTGGTCAAATCAGCCCGAGAAAGTCATGGACACGCCCCCTTTTCTTTCTTTTTTTTAAAAATCAAATCATAGCTATTCTGACTTACTTTTTTTGCGCTGAGTTGAATGGTGCTATTCCTGAATCTTTAAAATTTCGGGAAAGTGGTCAAATCAGCCCGAGAAAGTCATGGACACGCCCCCTTTTCTTTCTTTTTTTTAAAAATCAAATCATAGTTAATCTGACTTACTTTTTTGCGCTGAGTTGAATGGTGCTATTCCTGAATCTTTAAAATGTCGGGAAAGTGGTCAAATCAGCCCGAGAAAGTCATGGACACGCCCCCTTTTCTTTCTTTTTTTTTAAAATCAAATCATAGCTATTCTGACTTACTTTTTTTGCGCTGAGTTGAATGGTGCTATTCCTGAATCTTTAAAATTTCGGGAAAGTGGTCAAATCAGCCCGAGAAAGTCATGGACACGCCCCCTTTTCTTTCTTTTTTTTAAAAATCAAATCATAGTTAATCTGACTTACTTTTTTGCGCTGAGTTGAATGGTGCTATTCCTGAATCTTTAAAATGTCGGGAAAGTGGTCAAATCAGCCCAAGAAAGTCATGGACACGCCCCCTCGAGACTTAGTAAATTCTTTCTTTTTTTTTTTTCAAAAAAATCGGGAACCATCCTACCAGACTGATTGAAGGACGCTGAGTCGTCTGGTGCTAGTCCCGACTTTTTAAAATGTCGGGAAAGTGGTCAAATCAGCCCGAGAAAGTCATGGACACGCCCCCTTTTCTTTCTTTTTTTTAAAATCAAATCATAGCTATTCTGACTTACTTTTTTTGCGCTGAGTTGAATGGTGCTATTCCTGAATCTTAAAAATTTCGGGAAAGTGGTCAAATCAGCCCGAGAAAGTCATGGACACGCCCCCTTTTCTTTCTTTTTTTTAAAAATCAAATTATAGTTAATCTGACTTACTTTTTTGCGCTGAGTTGAATGGTGCTATTCCTGAATCTTTAAAATGTCGGGAAAGTGGTCAAATCAGCCCGAGAAAGTCATGGACACGCCCCCTTTTTTTTTTTTTTTTTTTTAATCAAATCATAGCTATTCTGACTTACTTTTTTGCGCTGAGTTGAATGGTGCTATTCCTGAATCTTTAAAATGTCGGGAAAGTGGTCAAATCAGCCCAAGAAAGTCATGGACACGCCCCCTCGAGACTTAGTAAATTCTTTCTTCTTTTTTTTTCAAAAAAATCGGGAACCATCCTACCAGACTGATTGAAGGACGCTGAGTCGTCTGGTGCTAGTCCCGACTTTTTAAAATGTCGGGAAAGTGGTCAAATCAGCCCGAGAAAGTCATGGACACGCCCCCTTTTCTTTCTTTTTTTTAAAAATCAAATCATAGCTATTCTGACTTACTTTTTTTGCGCTGAGTTGAATGGTGCTATTCCTGAATCTTTAAAATTTCGGGAAAGTGGTCAAATCAGCCCGAGAAAGTCATGGACACGCCCCCTTTTCTTTCTTTTTTTTAAAAATCAAATCATAGTTAATCTGACTTACTTTTTTGCGCTGAGTTGAATGGTGCTATTCCTGAATCTTTAAAATGTCGGGAAAGTGGTCAAATCAGCCCGAGAAAGTCATGGACACGCCCCCTTTTTTTATTTTTTTAAATCAAATCATAGCTATTCTGACTTCCTTTTTTGCGCTGAGTTGAATGGTGCTATTCCTGAATCTTTAAAATGTCGGGAAAGTGGTCAAATCAGCCCGAGAAAGTCATGGACACGCCCCCTTTTTTTATTTTTTTAAATCAAATCATAGCTATTCTGACTTCCTTTTTTGCGCTGAGTTGAATGGTGCTATTCCTGAATCTTTAAAATGTCGGGAAAGTGGTCAAATCAGCCCGAGAAAGTCATGGACACGCCCTCTTTTTTTTTCTTTTTTTTTTAATCAAATCATAGCTAATCTGACTTACTTTTTTGCGCTGAGTTGAATGGTGCTATTCCTGAATCTTTAAAATGTCGGGAAAGTGGTCAAATCAGCCCAAGAAAGTCATGGACACGCCCCCTCGAGACTTAGTAAATTCTTTCTTCTTTTTTTTTCAAAAAAATCGGGAACCATCCTACCAGACTGATTGAAGGACGCTGAGTCGTCTGGTGCTAGTCCCGACTTTTTAAAATGTCGGGAAAGTGGTCAAATCAGCCCGAGAAAGTCATGGACACGCCCCCTTTTCTTTCTTTTTTTTAAAATCAAATCATAGCTATTCTGACTTACTTTTTTTGCGCTGAGTTGAATGGTGCTATTCCTGAATCTTAAAAATTTCGGGAAAGTGGTCAAATCAGCCCGAGAAAGTCATGGACACGCCCCCTTTTCTTTCTTTTTTTTAAAAATCAAATTATAGTTAATCTGACTTACTTTTTTGCGCTGAGTTGAATGGTGCTATTCCTGAATCTTTAAAATGTCGGGAAAGTGGTCAAATCAGCCCGAGAAAGTCATGGACACGCCCCCTTTTTTTTTTTTTTTTTTTTAATCAAATCATAGCTATTCTGACTTACTTTTTTGCGCTGAGTTGAATGGTGCTATTCCTGAATCTTTAAAATGTCGGGAAAGTGGTCAAATCAGCCCAAGAAAGTCATGGACACGCCCCCTCGAGACTTAGTAAATTCTTTCTTCTTTTTTTTTCAAAAAAATCGGGAACCATCCTACCAGACTGATTGAAGGACGCTGAGTCGTCTGGTGCTAGTCCCGACTTTTTAAAATGTCGGGAAAGTGGTCAAATCAGCCCGAGAAAGTCATGGACACGCCCCCTTTTCTTTCTTTTTTTTAAAAATCAAATCATAGCTATTCTGACTTACTTTTTTTGCGCTGAGTTGAATGGTGCTATTCCTGAATCTTTAAAATTTCGGGAAAGTGGTCAAATCAGCCCGAGAAAGTCATGGACACGCCCCCTTTTCTTTCTTTTTTTTAAAAATCAAATCATAGTTAATCTGACTTACTTTTTTGCGCTGAGTTGAATGGTGCTATTCCTGAATCTTTAAAATGTCGGGAAAGTGGTCAAATCAGCCCGAGAAAGTCATGGACACGCCCCCTTTTTTTTTTTTTTTTTTTAAATCAAATCATAGCTATTCTGACTTACTTTTTTGCGCTGAGTTGAATGGTGCTATTCCTGAATCTTTAAAATGTCGGGAAAGTGGTCAAATCAGCCCAAGAAAGTCATGGACACGCCCCCTCGAGACTTAGTAAATTCTTTCTTCTTTTTTTTTCAAAAAAATCGGGAACCATCCTACCAGACTGATTGAAGGACGCTGAGTCGTCTGGTGCTAGTCCCGACTTTTTAAAATGTCGGGAAAGTGGTCAAATCAGCCCGAGAAAGTCATGGACACGCCCCCTTTTCTTTCTTTTTTTTTAAAATCAAATCATAGCTATTCTGACTTACTTTTTTTGCGCTGAGTTGAATGGTGCTATTCCTGAATCTTTAAAATTTCGGGAAAGTGGTCAAATCAGCCCGAGAAAGTCATGGACACGCCCCCTTTTCTTTCTTTTTTTTAAAAATCAAATTATAGTTAATCTGACTTACTTTTTTGCGCTGAGTTGAATGGTGCTATTCCTGAATCTTTAAAATGTCGGGAAAGTGGTCAAATCAGCCCGAGAAAGTCATGGACACGCCCCCTTTTTTTTTTTTTTTTTTTTAATCAAATCATAGCTATTCTGACTTACTTTTTTGCGCTGAGTTGAATGGTGCTATTCCTGAATCTTTAAAATGTCGGGAAAGTGGTCAAATCAGCCCAAGAAAGTCATGGACACGCCCCCTCGAGACTTAGTAAATTCTTTCTTCTTTTTTTTTCAAAAAAATCGGGAACCATCCTACCAGACTGATTGAAGGACGCTGAGTCGTCTGGTGCTAGTCCCGACTTTTTAAAATGTCGGGAAAGTGGTCAAATCAGCCCGAGAAAGTCATGGACACGCCCCCTTTTCTTTCTTTTTTTTAAAAATCAAATCATAGCTATTCTGACTTACTTTTTTTGCGCTGAGTTGAATGGTGCTATTCCTGAATCTTTAAAATTTCGGGAAAGTGGTCAAATCAGCCCGAGAAAGTCATGGACACGCCCCCTTTTCTTTCTTTTTTTTAAAAATCAAATCATAGTTAATCTGACTTACTTTTTTGCGCTGAGTTGAATGGTGCTATTCCTGAATCTTTAAAATGTCGGGAAAGTGGTCAAATCAGCCCGAGAAAGTCATGGACACGCCCCCTTTTTTTTTTTTTTTTTTTAAATCAAATCATAGCTATTCTGACTTACTTTTTTGCGCTGAGTTGAATGGTGCTATTCCTGAATCTTTAAAATGTCGGGAAAGTGGTCAAATCAGCCCAAGAAAGTCATGGACACGCCCCCTCGAGACTTAGTAAATTCTTTCTTCTTTTTTTTTCAAAAAAATCGGGAACCATCCTACCAGACTGATTGAAGGACGCTGAGTCGTCTGGTGCTAGTCCCGACTTTTTAAAATGTCGGGAAAGTGGTCAAATCAGCCCGAGAAAGTCATGGACACGCCCCCTTTTCTTTCTTTTTTTTTAAAATCAAATCATAGCTATTCTGACTTACTTTTTTTGCGCTGAGTTGAATGGTGCTATTCCTGAATCTTTAAAATTTCGGGAAAGTGGTCAAATCAGCCCGAGAAAGTCATGGACACGCCCCCTTTTCTTTCTTTTTTTTAAAAATCAAATCATAGTTAATCTGACTTACTTTTTTGCGCTGAGTTGAATGGTGCTATTCCTGAATCTTTAAAATGTCGGGAAAGTGGTCAAATCAGCCCGAGAAAGTCATGGACACGCCCCCTTTTTTTTTTTTTTTTTTTTAATCAAATCATAGCTATTCTGACTTACTTTTTTGCGCTGAGTTGAATGGTGCTATTCCTGAATCTTTAAAATTTCGGGAAAGTGGTCAAATCAGCCCGAGAAAGTCATGGACACGCCCCCTTTTCTTTCTTTTTTTTAAAAATCAAATCATAGTTAATCTGACTTACTTTTTTGCGCTGAGTTGAATGGTGCTATTCCTGAATCTTTAAAATGTCGGGAAAGTGGTCAAATCAGCCCGAGAAAGTCATGGACACGCCCCCTTTTTTTTTTTTTTTTTTTTTAATCAAATCATAGCTATTCTGACTTACTTTTTTGCGCTGAGTTGAATGGTGCTATTCCTGAATCTTTAAAATGTCGGGAAAGTGGTCAAATCAGCCCAAGAAAGTCATGGACACGCCCCCTCGAGACTTAGTAAATTCTTTCTTCTTTTTTTTTCAAAAAAATCGGGAACCATCCTACCAGACTGATTGAAGGACGCTGAGTCGTCTGGTGCTAGTCCCGACTTTTTAAAATGTCGGGAAAGTGGTCAAATCAGCCCGAGAAAGTCATGGACACGCCCCCTTTTCTTTCTTTTTTTTTTAAATCAAATCATAGCTATTCTGACTTACTTTTTTTGCGCTGAGTTGAATGGTGCTATTCCTGAATCTTTAAAATTTCGGGAAAGTGGTCAAATCAGCCCGAGAAAGTCATGGACACGCCCCCTTTTCTTTCTTTTTTTAAAAAATCAAATCATAGTTAATCTGACTTACTTTTTTGCGCTGAGTTGAATGGTGCTATTCCTGAATCTTTAAAATGTCGGGAAAGTGGTCAAATCAGCCCGAGAAAGTCATGGACACGCCCCCTTTTTTTTTTTTTTTTTTTTAATCAAATCATAGCTATTCTGACTTACTTTTTTGCGCTGAGTTGAATGGTGCTATTCCTGAATCTTTAAAATGTCGGGAAAGTGGTCAAATCAGCCCAAGAAAGTCATGGACACGCCCCCTCGAGACTTAGTAAATTCTTTCTTCTTTTTTTTTCAAAAAAATCGGGAACCATCCTACCAGACTGATTGAAGGACGCTGAGTCGTCTGGTGCTAGTCCCGACTTTTTAAAATGTCGGGAAAGTGGTCAAATCAGCCCGAGAAAGTCATGGACACGCCCCCTTTTCTTTCTTTTTTTTTTAAATCAAATCATAGCTATTCTGACTTACTTTTTTTGCGCTGAGTTGAATGGTGCTATTCCTGAATCTTAAAAATTTCGGGAAAGTGGTCAAATCAGCCCGAGAAAGTCATGGACACGCCCCCTTTTCTTTCTTTTTTTTAAAAATCAAATCATAGTTAATCTGACTTACTTTTTTGCGCTGAGTTGAATGGTGCTATTCCTGAATCTTTAAAATGTCGGGAAAGTGGTCAAATCAGCCCGAGAAAGTCATGGACACGCCCCCTTTTCTTTCTTTTTTTTAAAAATCAAATCATAGCTATTCTGACTTACTTTTTTTGCGCTGAGTTGAATGGTGCTATTCCTGAATCTTTAAAATTTCGGGAAAGTGGTCAAATCAGCCCGAGAAAGTCATGGACACGCCCCCTTTTCTTTCTTTTTTTTAAAAATCAAATCATAGTTAATCTGACTTACTTTTTTGCGCTGAGTTGAATGGTGCTATTCCTGAATCTTTAAAATGTCGGGAAAGTGGTCAAATCAGCCCAAGAAAGTCATGGACACGCCCCCTCGAGACTTAGTAAATTCTTTCTTCTTTTTTTTTCAAAAAAATCGGGAACCATCCTACCAGACTGATTGAAGGACGCTGAGTCGTCTGGTGCTAGTCCCGACTTTTTAAAATGTCGGGAAAGTGGTCAAATCAGCCCGAGAAAGTCATGGACACGCCCCCTTTTCTTTCTTTTTTTTAAAATCAAATCATAGCTATTCTGACTTACTTTTTTTGCGCTGAGTTGAATGGTGCTATTCCTGAATCTTAAAAATTTCGGGAAAGTGGTCAAATCAGCCCGAGAAAGTCATGGACACGCCCCCTTTTCTTTCTTTTTTTTAAAAATCAAATTATAGTTAATCTGACTTACTTTTTTGCGCTGAGTTGAATGGTGCTATTCCTGAATCTTTAAAATGTCGGGAAAGTGGTCAAATCAGCCCGAGAAAGTCATGGACACGCCCTCTTTTTTTTTCTTTTTTTTTTAATCAAATCATAGCTAATCTGACTTACTTTTTTGCGCTGAGTTGAATGGTGCTATTCCTGAATCTTTAAAATGTCGGGAAAGTGGTCAAATCAGCCCAAGAAAGTCATGGACACGCCCCCTCGAGACTTAGTAAATTCTTTCTTCTTTTTTTTTCAAAAAAATCGGGAACCATCCTACCAGACTGATTGAAGGACGCTGAGTCGTCTGGTGCTAGTCCCGACTTTTTAAAATGTCGGGAAAGTGGTCAAATCAGCCCGAGAAAGTCATGGACACGCCCCCTTTTCTTTCTTTTTTTTAAAATCAAATCATAGCTATTCTGACTTACTTTTTTTGCGCTGAGTTGAATGGTGCTATTCCTGAATCTTAAAAATTTCGGGAAAGTGGTCAAATCAGCCCGAGAAAGTCATGGACACGCCCCCTTTTCTTTCTTTTTTTTAAAAATTAAATTATAGTTAATCTGACTTACTTTTTTGCGCTGAGTTGAATGGTGCTATTCCTGAATCTTTAAAATGTCGGGAAAGTGGTCAAATCAGCCCGAGAAAGTCATGGACACGCCCCCTTTTTTTTTTTTTTTTTTTAAATCAAATCATAGCTATTCTGACTTACTTTTTTGCGCTGAGTTGAATGGTGCTATTCCTGAATCTTTAAAATGTCGGGAAAGTGGTCAAATCAGCCCAAGAAAGTCATGGACACGCCCCCTCGAGACTTAGTAAATTCTTTCTTCTTTTTTTTTCAAAAAAATCGGGAACCATCCTACCAGACTGATTGAAGGACGCTGAGTCGTCTGGTGCTAGTCCCGACTTTTTAAAATGTCGGGAAAGTGGTCAAATCAGCCCGAGAAAGTCATGGACACGCCCCCTTTTCTTTCTTTTTTTTTAAAATCAAATCATAGCTATTCTGACTTACTTTTTTTGCGCTGAGTTGAATGGTGCTATTCCTGAATCTTTAAAATTTCGGGAAAGTGGTCAAATCAGCCCGAGAAAGTCATGGACACGCCCCCTTTTCTTTCTTTTTTTTAAAAATCAAATCATAGTTAATCTGACTTACTTTTTTGCGCTGAGTTGAATGGTGCTATTCCTGAATCTTTAAAATGTCGGGAAAGTGGTCAAATCAGCCCGAGAAAGTCATGGACACGCCCCCTTTTTTTTTTTTTTTTTTTAATCAAATCATAGCTATTCTGACTTACTTTTTTGCGCTGAGTTGAATGGTGCTATTCCTGAATCTTTAAAATGTCGGGAAAGTGGTCGAATCAGCCCAAGAAAGTCATGGACACGCCCCCTCGAGACTTAGTAAATTCTTTCTTCTTTTTTTTTCAAAAAAATCGGGAACCATCCTACCAGACTGATTGAAGGACGCTGAGTCGTCTGGTGCTAGTCCCGACTTTTTAAAATGTCGGGAAAGTGGTCAAATCAGCCCGAGAAAGTCATGGACACGCCCCCTTTTCTTTCTTTTTTTTTTAAATCAAATCATAGCTATTCTGACTTACTTTTTTTGCGCTGAGTTGAATGGTGCTATTCCTGAATCTTTAAAATTTCGGGAAAGTGGTCAAATCAGCCCGAGAAAGTCATGGACACGCCCCCTTTTCTTTCTTTTTTTAAAAAATCAAATCATAGTTAATCTGACTTACTTTTTTGCGCTGAGTTGAATGGTGCTATTCCTGAATCTTTAAAATGTCGGGAAAGTGGTCAAATCAGCCCGAGAAAGTCATGGACACGCCCCCTTTTTTTTTTTTTTTTTTTTAATCAAATCATAGCTATTCTGACTTACTTTTTTGCGCTGAGTTGAATGGTGCTATTCCTGAATCTTTAAAATGTCGGGAAAGTGGTCAAATCAGCCCAAGAAAGTCATGGACACGCCCCCTCGAGACTTAGTAAATTCTTTCTTCTTTTTTTTTCAAAAAAATCGGGAACCATCCTACCAGACTGATTGAAGGACGCTGAGTCGTCTGGTGCTAGTCCCGACTTTTTAAAATGTCGGGAAAGTGGTCAAATCAGCCCGAGAAAGTCATGGACACGCCCCCTTTTCTTTCTTTTTTTTTTAAATCAAATCATAGCTATTCTGACTTACTTTTTTTGCGCTGAGTTGAATGGTGCTATTCCTGAATCTTAAAAATTTCGGGAAAGTGGTCAAATCAGCCCGAGAAAGTCATGGACACGCCCCCTTTTCTTTCTTTTTTTTAAAAATCAAATCATAGTTAATCTGACTTACTTTTTTGCGCTGAGTTGAATGGTGCTATTCCTGAATCTTTAAAATGTCGGGAAAGTGGTCAAATCAGCCCGAGAAAGTCATGGACACGCCCCCTTTTCTTTCTTTTTTTTTAAAATCAAATCATAGCTATTCTGACTTACTTTTTTTGCGCTGAGTTGAATGGTGCTATTCCTGAATCTTTAAAATTTCGGGAAAGTGGTCAAATCAGCCCGAGAAAGTCATGGACACGCCCCCTTTTCTTTCTTTTTTTTAAAAATCAAATCATAGTTAATCTGACTTACTTTTTTGCGCTGAGTTGAATGGTGCTATTCCTGAATCTTTAAAATGTCGGGAAAGTGGTCAAATCAGCCCAAGAAAGTCATGGACACGCCCCCTCGAGACTTAGTAAATTCTTTCTTCTTTTTTTTTCAAAAAAATCGGGAACCATCCTACCAGACTGATTGAAGGACGCTGAGTCGTCTGGTGCTAGTCCCGACTTTTTAAAATGTCGGGAAAGTGGTCAAATCAGCCCGAGAAAGTCATGGACACGCCCCCTTTTCTTTCTTTTTTTTAAAATCAAATCATAGCTATTCTGACTTACTTTTTTTGCGCTGAGTTGAATGGTGCTATTCCTGAATCTTAAAAATTTCGGGAAAGTGGTCAAATCAGCCCGAGAAAGTCATGGACACGCCCCCTTTTCTTTCTTTTTTTTAAAAATCAAATTATAGTTAATCTGACTTACTTTTTTGCGCTGAGTTGAATGGTGCTATTCCTGAATCTTTAAAATGTCGGGAAAGTGGTCAAATCAGCCCGAGAAAGTCATGGACACGCCCTCTTTTTTTTTCTTTTTTTTTTAATCAAATCATAGCTAATCTGACTTACTTTTTTGCGCTGAGTTGAATGGTGCTATTCCTGAATCTTTAAAATGTCGGGAAAGTGGTCAAATCAGCCCAAGAAAGTCATGGACACGCCCCCTCGAGACTTAGTAAATTCTTTCTTCTTTTTTTTTCAAAAAAATCGGGAACCATCCTACCAGACTGATTGAAGGACGCTGAGTCGTCTGGTGCTAGTCCCGACTTTTTAAAATGTCGGGAAAGTGGTCAAATCAGCCCGAGAAAGTCATGGACACGCCCCCTTTTCTTTCTTTTTTTTAAAATCAAATCATAGCTATTCTGACTTACTTTTTTTGCGCTGAGTTGAATGGTGCTATTCCTGAATCTTAAAAATTTCGGGAAAGTGGTCAAATCAGCCCGAGAAAGTCATGGACACGCCCCCTTTTCTTTCTTTTTTTTAAAAATTAAATTATAGTTAATCTGACTTACTTTTTTGCGCTGAGTTGAATGGTGCTATTCCTGAATCTTTAAAATGTCGGGAAAGTGGTCAAATCAGCCCGAGAAAGTCATGGACACGCCCCCTTTTTTTTTTTTTTTTTTTTAATCAAATCATAGCTATTCTGACTTACTTTTTTGCGCTGAGTTGAATGGTGCTATTCCTGAATCTTTAAAATGTCGGGAAAGTGGTCAAATCAGCCCAAGAAAGTCATGGACACGCCCCCTCGAGACTTAGTAAATTCTTTCTTCTTTTTTTTTCAAAAAAATCGGGAACCATCCTACCAGACTGATTGAAGGACGCTGAGTCGTCTGGTGCTAGTCCCGACTTTTTAAAATGTCGGGAAAGTGGTCAAATCAGCCCGAGAAAGTCATGGACACGCCCCCTTTTCTTTCTTTTTTTTAAAAATCAAATCATAGCTATTCTGACTTACTTTTTTTGCGCTGAGTTGAATGGTGCTATTCCTGAATCTTTAAAATTTCGGGAAAGTGGTCAAATCAGCCCGAGAAAGTCATGGACACGCCCCCTTTTCTTTCTTTTTTTTAAAAATCAAATCATAGTTAATCTGACTTACTTTTTTGCGCTGAGTTGAATGGTGCTATTCCTGAATCTTTAAAATGTCGGGAAAGTGGTCAAATCAGCCCGAGAAAGTCATGGACACGCCCCCTTTTCTTTCTTTTTTTTTAAAATCAAATCATAGCTATTCTGACTTACTTTTTTTGCGCTGAGTTGAATGGTGCTATTCCTGAATCTTTAAAATTTCGGGAAAGTGGTCAAATCAGCCCGAGAAAGTCATGGACACGCCCCCTTTTCTTTCTTTTTTTTAAAAATCAAATCATAGTTAATCTGACTTACTTTTTTGCGCTGAGTTGAATGGTGCTATTCCTGAATCTTTAAAATGTCGGGAAAGTGGTCAAATCAGCCCAAGAAAGTCATGGACACGCCCCCTCGAGACTTAGTAAATTCTTTCTTCTTTTTTTTTCAAAAAAATCGGGAACCATCCTACCAGACTGATTGAAGGACGCTGAGTCGTCTGGTGCTAGTCCCGACTTTTTAAAATGTCGGGAAAGTGGTCAAATCAGCCCGAGAAAGTCATGGACACGCCCCCTTTTCTTTCTTTTTTTTAAAATCAAATCATAGCTATTCTGACTTACTTTTTTTGCGCTGAGTTGAATGGTGCTATTCCTGAATCTTAAAAATTTCGGGAAAGTGGTCAAATCAGCCCGAGAAAGTCATGGACACGCCCCCTTTTCTTTCTTTTTTTTAAAAATTAAATTATAGTTAATCTGACTTACTTTTTTGCGCTGAGTTGAATGGTGCTATTCCTGAATCTTTAAAATGTCGGGAAAGTGGTCAAATCAGCCCGAGAAAGTCATGGACACGCCCCCTTTTTTTTTTTTTTTTTTTTTAATCAAATCATAGCTATTCTGACTTACTTTTTTGCGCTGAGTTGAATGGTGCTATTCCTGAATCTTTAAAATGTCGGGAAAGTGGTCAAATCAGCCCAAGAAAGTCATGGACACGCCCCCTCGAGACTTAGTAAATTCTTTCTTCTTTTTTTTTCAAAAAAATCGGGAACCATCCTACCAGACTGATTGAAGGACGCTGAGTCGTCTGGTGCTAGTCCCGACTTTTTAAAATGTCGGGAAAGTGGTCAAATCAGCCCGAGAAAGTCATGGACACGCCCCCTTTTCTTTCTTTTTTTTAAAAATCAAATCATAGCTATTCTGACTTACTTTTTTTGCGCTGAGTTGAATGGTGCTATTCCTGAATCTTTAAAATTTCGGGAAAGTGGTCAAATCAGCCCGAGAAAGTCATGGACACGCCCCCTTTTCTTTCTTTTTTTTAAAAATCAAATCATAGTTAATCTGACTTACTTTTTTGCGCTGAGTTGAATGGTGCTATTCCTGAATCTTTAAAATGTCGGGAAAGTGGTCAAATCAGCCCGAGAAAGTCATGGACACGCCCCCTTTTCTTTCTTTTTTTTTAAAATCAAATCATAGCTATTCTGACTTACTTTTTTTGCGCTGAGTTGAATGGTGCTATTCCTGAATCTTTAAAATTTCGGGAAAGTGGTCAAATCAGCCCGAGAAAGTCATGGACACGCCCCCTTTTCTTTCTTTTTTTTAAAAATCAAATCATAGTTAATCTGACTTACTTTTTTGCGCTGAGTTGAATGGTGCTATTCCTGAATCTTTAAAATGTCGGGAAAGTGGTCAAATCAGCCCAAGAAAGTCATGGACACGCCCCCTCGAGACTTAGTAAATTCTTTCTTCTTTTTTTTTCAAAAAAATCGGGAACCATCCTACCAGACTGATTGAAGGACGCTGAGTCGTCTGGTGCTAGTCCCGACTTTTTAAAATGTCGGGAAAGTGGTCAAATCAGCCCGAGAAAGTCATGGACACGCCCCCTTTTCTTTCTTTTTTTTAAAATCAAATCATAGCTATTCTGACTTACTTTTTTTGCGCTGAGTTGAATGGTGCTATTCCTGAATCTTAAAAATTTCGGGAAAGTGGTCAAATCAGCCCGAGAAAGTCATGGACACGCCCCCTTTTCTTTCTTTTTTTTAAAAATCAAATTATAGTTAATCTGACTTACTTTTTTGCGCTGAGTTGAATGGTGCTATTCCTGAATCTTTAAAATGTCGGGAAAGTGGTCAAATCAGCCCGAGAAAGTCATGGACACGCCCCCTTTTTTTTTTTTTTTTTTTTTAATCAAATCATAGCTATTCTGACTTACTTTTTTGCGCTGAGTTGAATGGTGCTATTCCTGAATCTTTAAAATGTCGGGAAAGTGGTCAAATCAGCCCAAGAAAGTCATGGACACGCCCCCTCGAGACTTAGTAAATTCTTTCTTCTTTTTTTTCCAAAAAAATCGGGAACCATCCTACCAGACTGATTGAAGGACGCTGAGTCGTCTGGTGCTAGTCCCGACTTTTTAAAATGTCGGGAAAGTGGTCAAATCAGCCCGAGAAAGTCATGGACACGCCCCCTTTTCTTTCTTTTTTTTAAAAATCAAATCATAGCTATTCTGACTTACTTTTTTTGCGCTGAGTTGAATGGTGCTATTCCTGAATCTTTAAAATTTCGGGAAAGTGGTCAAATCAGCCCGAGAAAGTCATGGACACGCCCCCTTTTCTTTCTTTTTTTTAAAAATCAAATCATAGTTAATCTGACTTACTTTTTTGCGCTGAGTTGAATGGTGCTATTCCTGAATCTTTAAAATGTCGGGAAAGTGGTCAAATCAGCCCGAGAAAGTCATGGACACGCCCCCTTTTTTAATTTTTTTAAATCAAATCATAGCTATTCTGACTTCCTTTTTTGCGCTGAGTTGAATGGTGCTATTCCTGAATCTTTAAAATGTCGGGAAAGTGGTCAAATCAGCCCGAGAAAGTCATGGACACGCCCCCTTTTTTTATTTTTTTAAATCAAATCATAGCTATTCTGACTTCCTTTTTTGCGCTGAGTTGAATGGTGCTATTCCTGAATCTTTAAAATGTCGGGAAAGTGGTCAAATCAGCCCGAGAAAGTCATGGACACGCCCTCTTTTTTTTTCTTTTTTTTTTAATCAAATCATAGCTAATCTGACTTACTTTTTTGCGCTGAGTTGAATGGTGCTATTCCTGAATCTTTAAAATGTCGGGAAAGTGGTCAAATCAGCCCAAGAAAGTCATGGACACGCCCCCTCGAGACTTAGTAAATTCTTTCTTCTTTTTTTTTCAAAAAAATCGGGAACCATCCTACCAGACTGATTGAAGGACGCTGAGTCGTCTGGTGCTAGTCCCGACTTTTTAAAATGTCGGGAAAGTGGTCAAATCAGCCCGAGAAAGTCATGGACACGCCCCCTTTTCTTTCTTTTTTTTAAAATCAAATCATAGCTATTCTGACTTACTTTTTTTGCGCTGAGTTGAATGGTGCTATTCCTGAATCTTAAAAATTTCGGGAAAGTGGTCAAATCAGCCCGAGAAAGTCATGGACACGCCCCCTTTTCTTTCTTTTTTTTAAAAATCAAATTATAGTTAATCTGACTTACTTTTTTGCGCTGAGTTGAATGGTGCTATTCCTGAATCTTTAAAATGTCGGGAAAGTGGTCAAATCAGCCCGAGAAAGTCATGGACACGCCCCCTTTTTTTTTTTTTTTTTTTTTAATCAAATCATAGCTATTCTGACTTACTTTTTTGCGCTGAGTTGAATGGTGCTATTCCTGAATCTTTAAAATGTCGGGAAAGTGGTCAAATCAGCCCAAGAAAGTCATGGACACGCCCCCTCGAGACTTAGTAAATTCTTTCTTCTTTTTTTTTCAAAAAAATCGGGAACCATCCTACCAGACTGATTGAAGGACGCTGAGTCGTCTGGTGCTAGTCCCGACTTTTTAAAATGTCGGGAAAGTGGTCAAATCAGCCCGAGAAAGTCATGGACACGCCCCCTTTTCTTTCTTTTTTTTAAAAATCAAATCATAGCTATTCTGACTTACTTTTTTTGCGCTGAGTTGAATGGTGCTATTCCTGAATCTTTAAAATTTCGGGAAAGTGGTCAAATCAGCCCGAGAAAGTCATGGACACGCCCCCTTTTCTTTCTTTTTTTTAAAAATCAAATCATAGTTAATCTGACTTACTTTTTTGCGCTGAGTTGAATGGTGCTATTCCTGAATCTTTAAAATGTCGGGAAAGTGGTCAAATCAGCCCGAGAAAGTCATGGACACGCCCCCTTTTTTTTTTTTTTTTTTTAAATCAAATCATAGCTATTCTGACTTACTTTTTTGCGCTGAGTTGAATGGTGCTATTCCTGAATCTTTAAAATGTCGGGAAAGTGGTCAAATCAGCCCAAGAAAGTCATGGACACGCCCCCTCGAGACTTAGTAAATTCTTTCTTCTTTTTTTTTCAAAAAAATCGGGAACCATCCTACCAGACTGATTGAAGGACGCTGAGTCGTCTGGTGCTAGTCCCGACTTTTTAAAATGTCGGGAAAGTGGTCAAATCAGCCCGAGAAAGTCATGGACACGCCCCCTTTTCTTTCTTTTTTTTTAAAATCAAATCATAGCTATTCTGACTTACTTTTTTTGCGCTGAGTTGAATGGTGCTATTCCTGAATCTTTAAAATTTCGGGAAAGTGGTCAAATCAGCCCGAGAAAGTCATGGACACGCCCCCTTTTCTTTCTTTTTTTTAAAAATCAAATCATAGTTAACTCATTCAGTGCCAAAAATATTTCTGGCTATATCACCCCTGTGCCAAGGCCAAAAATACATTGTAAAAAAAAAGTGCTTTGGAGCCGAGATACAGCCTTTTCAGTTAAAAAGTTAAACAAGAAGTGAATGGAGCAGCAAATCTTCAAATCATCATATCTTGGGTTCTGAACCTTTTTTTTCAAAAAAAAAAAAAAAAAAAAAAAAAGATTTTTTTTTGAGTTTTTTTTTTTTTTTTTTTTTTTTTTTTTTCATGACGTCTCAGACGTCATTGGCACTCTGGGCTTATGAAAAACGTGACGTCTGCGACGTCATTGGCACTCAATGAGTTAATCTGACTTACTTTTTTGCGCTGAGTTGAATGGTGCTATTCCTGAATCTTTAAAATGTCGGGAAAGTGGTCAAATCAGCCCGAGAAAGTCATGGACACGCCCCCTTTTTTTATTTTTTTAAATCAAATCATAGCTATTCTGACTTCCTTTTTTGCGCTGAGTTGAATGGTGCTATTCCTGAATCTTTAAAATGTCGGGAAAGTGGTCAAATCAGCCCGAGAAAGTCATGGACACGCCCTCTTTTTTTTTCTTTTTTTTTTAATCAAATCATAGCTAATCTGACTTACTTTTTTGCGCTGAGTTGAATGGTGCTATTCCTGAATCTTTAAAATGTCGGGAAAGTGGTCAAATCAGCCCAAGAAAGTCATGGACACGCCCCCTCGAGACTTAGTAAATTCTTTCTTCTTTTTTTTTCAAAAAAATCGGGAACCATCCTACCAGACTGATTGAAGGACGCTGAGTCGTCTGGTGCTAGTCCCGACTTTTTAAAATGTCGGGAAAGTGGTCAAATCAGCCCGAGAAAGTCATGGACACGCCCCCTTTTCTTTCTTTTTTTTAAAATCAAATCATAGCTATTCTGACTTACTTTTTTTGCGCTGAGTTGAATGGTGCTATTCCTGAATCTTAAAAATTTCGGGAAAGTGGTCAAATCAGCCCGAGAAAGTCATGGACACGCCCCCTTTTCTTTCTTTTTTTTAAAAATCAAATTATAGTTAATCTGACTTACTTTTTTGCGCTGAGTTGAATGGTGCTATTCCTGAATCTTTAAAATGTCGGGAAAGTGGTCAAATCAGCCCGAGAAAGTCATGGACACGCCCCCTTTTTTTTTTTTTTTTTTTTTAATCAAATCATAGCTATTCTGACTTACTTTTTTGCGCTGAGTTGAATGGTGCTATTCCTGAATCTTTAAAATGTCGGGAAAGTGGTCAAATCAGCCCAAGAAAGTCATGGACACGCCCCCTCGAGACTTAGTAAATTCTTTCTTCTTTTTTTTTCAAAAAAATCGGGAACCATCCTACCAGACTGATTGAAGGACGCTGAGTCGTCTGGTGCTAGTCCCGACTTTTTAAAATGTCGGGAAAGTGGTCAAATCAGCCCGAGAAAGTCATGGACACGCCCCCTTTTCTTTCTTTTTTTTAAAAATCAAATCATAGCTATTCTGACTTACTTTTTTTGCGCTGAGTTGAATGGTGCTATTCCTGAATCTTTAAAATTTCGGGAAAGTGGTCAAATCAGCCCGAGAAAGTCATGGACACGCCCCCTTTTCTTTCTTTTTTTTAAAAATCAAATCATAGTTAATCTGACTTACTTTTTTGCGCTGAGTTGAATGGTGCTATTCCTGAATCTTTAAAATGTCGGGAAAGTGGTCAAATCAGCCCGAGAAAGTCATGGACACGCCCCCTTTTTTTTTTTTTTTTTTTAAATCAAATCATAGCTATTCTGACTTACTTTTTTGCGCTGAGTTGAATGGTGCTATTCCTGAATCTTTAAAATGTCGGGAAAGTGGTCAAATCAGCCCAAGAAAGTCATGGACACGCCCCCTCGAGACTTAGTAAATTCTTTCTTCTTTTTTTTTCAAAAAAATCGGGAACCATCCTACCAGACTGATTGAAGGACGCTGAGTCGTCTGGTGCTAGTCCCGACTTTTTAAAATGTCGGGAAAGTGGTCAAATCAGCCGGAGAAAGTCATGGACACGCCCCCTTTTCTTTCTTTTTTTTTAAAATCAAATCATAGCTATTCTGACTTACTTTTTTTGCGCTGAGTTGAATGGTGCTATTCCTGAATCTTTAAAATTTCGGGAAAGTGGTCAAATCAGCCCGAGAAAGTCATGGACACGCCCCCTTTTCTTTCTTTTTTTTAAAAATCAAATCATAGTTAATCTGACTTACTTTTTTGCGCTGAGTTGAATGGTGCTATTCCTGAATCTTTAAAATGTCGGGAAAGTGGTCAAATCAGCCCGAGAAAGTCATGGACACGCCCCCTTTTTTTTTTTTTTTTTTTTAATCAAATCATAGCTATTCTGACTTACTTTTTTGCGCTGAGTTGAATGGTGCTATTCCTGAATCTTTAAAATGTCGGGAAAGTGGTCGAATCAGCCCAAGAAAGTCATGGACACGCCCCCTCGAGACTTAGTAAATTCTTTCTTCTTTTTTTTTCAAAAAAATCGGGAACCATCCTACCAGACTGATTGAAGGACGCTGAGTCGTCTGGTGCTAGTCCCGACTTTTTAAAATGTCGGGAAAGTGGTCAAATCAGCCCGAGAAAGTCATGGACACGCCCCCTTTTCTTTCTTTTTTTTTTAAATCAAATCATAGCTATTCTGACTTACTTTTTTTGCGCTGAGTTGAATGGTGCTATTCCTGAATCTTTAAAATTTCGGGAAAGTGGTCAAATCAGCCCGAGAAAGTCATGGACACGCCCCCTTTTCTTTCTTTTTTTAAAAAATCAAATCATAGTTAATCTGACTTACTTTTTTGCGCTGAGTTGAATGGTGCTATTCCTGAATCTTTAAAATGTCGGGAAAGTGGTCAAATCAGCCCGAGAAAGTCATGGACACGCCCCCTTTTTTTTTTTTTTTTTTTTAATCAAATCATAGCTATTCTGACTTACTTTTTTGCGCTGAGTTGAATGGTGCTATTCCTGAATCTTTAAAATGTCGGGAAAGTGGTCAAATCAGCCCAAGAAAGTCATGGACACGCCCCCTCGAAACTTAGTAAATTCTTTCTTCTTTTTTTTTCAAAAAAATCGGGAACCATCCTACCAGACTGATTGAAGGACGCTGAGTCGTCTGGTGCTAGTCCCGACTTTTTAAAATGTCGGGAAAGTGGTCAAATCAGCCCGAGAAAGTCATGGACACGCCCCCTTTTCTTTCTTTTTTTTTTAAATCAAATCATAGCTATTCTGACTTACTTTTTTTGCGCTGAGTTGAATGGTGCTATTCCTGAATCTTAAAAATTTCGGGAAAGTGGTCAAATCAGCCCGAGAAAGTCATGGACACGCCCCCTTTTCTTTCTTTTTTTTAAAAATCAAATCATAGTTAATCTGACTTACTTTTTTGCGCTGAGTTGAATGGTGCTATTCCTGAATCTTTAAAATGTCGGGAAAGTGGTCAAATCAGCCCGAGAAAGTCATGGACACGCCCCCTTTTCTTTCTTTTTTTTTAAAATCAAATCATAGCTATTCTGACTTACTTTTTTTGCGCTGAGTTGAATGGTGCTATTCCTGAATCTTTAAAATTTCGGGAAAGTGGTCAAATCAGCCCGAGAAAGTCATGGACACGCCCCCTTTTCTTTCTTTTTTTTAAAAATCAAATCATAGTTAATCTGACTTACTTTTTTGCGCTGAGTTGAATGGTGCTATTCCTGAATCTTTAAAATGTCGGGAAAGTGGTCAAATCAGCCCGAGAAAGTCATGGACACGCCCCCTTTTTTTTTTTTTTTTTTTAATCAAATCATAGCTATTCTGACTTACTTTTTTGCGCTGAGTTGAATGGTGCTATTCCTGAATCTTTAAAATGTCGGGAAAGTGGTCAAATCAGCCCAAGAAAGTCATGGACACGCCCCCTCGAGACTTAGTAAATTCTTTCTTCTTTTTTTTTCAAAAAAATCGGGAACCATCCTACCAGACTGATTGAAGGACGCTGAGTCGTCTGGTGCTAGTCCCGACTTTTTAAAATGTCGGGAAAGTGGTCAAATCAGCCCGAGAAAGTCATGGACACGCCCCCTTTTCTTTCTTTTTTTTTTAAATCAAATCATAGCTATTCTGACTTACTTTTTTTGCGCTGAGTTGAATGGTGCTATTCCTGAATCTTTAAAATTTCGGGAAAGTGGTCAAATCAGCCCGAGAAAGTCATGGACACGCCCCCTTTTCTTTCTTTTTTTTAAAAATCAAATCATAGTTAATCTGACTTACTTTTTTGCGCTGAGTTGAATGGTGCTATTCCTGAATCTTTAAAATGTCGGGAAAGTGGTCAAATCAGCCCGAGAAAGTCATGGACACGCCCCCTTTTTTTATTTTTTTAATTCAAATCATAGCTATTCTGACTTCCTTTTTTGCGCTGAGTTGAATGGTGCTATTCCTGAATCTTTAAAATGTCGGGAAAGTGGTCAAATCAGCCCGAGAAAGTCATGGACACGCCCTCTTTTTTTTTCTTTTTTTTTTAATCAAATCATAGCTAATCTGACTTACTTTTTTGCGCTGAGTTGAATGGTGCTATTCCTGAATCTTTAAAATGTCGGGAAAGTGGTCAAATCAGCCCAAGAAAGTCATGGACACGCCCCCTCGAGACTTAGTAAATTCTTTCTTCTTTTTTTTTCAAAAAAATCGGGAACCATCCTACCAGACTGATTGAAGGACGCTGAGTCGTCTGGTGCTAGTCCCGACTTTTTAAAATGTCGGGAAAGTGGTCAAATCAGCCCGAGAAAGTCATGGACACGCCCCCTTTTCTTTCTTTTTTTTTAAAATCAAATCATAGCTATTCTGACTTACTTTTTTTGCGCTGAGTTGAATGGTGCTATTCCTGAATCTTTAAAATTTCGGGAAAGTGGTCAAATCAGCCCGAGAAAGTCATGGACACGCCCCCTTTTCTTTCTTTTTTTTAAAAATCAAATCATAGTTAATCTGACTTACTTTTTTGCGCTGAGTTGAATGGTGCTATTCCTGAATCTTTAAAATGTCGGGAAAGTGGTCAAATCAGCCCGAGAAAGTCATGGACACGCCCCCTTTTTTTTTTTTTTTTTTTTAATCAAATCATAGCTATTCTGACTTACTTTTTTGCGCTGAGTTGAATGGTGCTATTCCTGAATCTTTAAAATGTCGGGAAAGTGGTCAAATCAGCCCAAGAAAGTCATGGACACGCCCCCTCGAGACTTAGTAAATTCTTTCTTCTTTTTTTTTCAAAAAAATCGGGAACCATCCTACCAGATTAATTGAAGGACGCTGAGTCGTCTGGTGCTAGTCCCGACTTTTTAAAATGTCGGGAAAGTGGTCAAATCAGCCCGAGAAAGTCATGGACACGCCCCCTCGAGACTTAGTAAATTCTTTCTTCTTTTTTTTTCAAAAAAATCGGGAACCATCCTACCAGATTAATCGAAGGACGCTGAGTCGTCTGGTGCTAGTCCCGACTTTTTAAAATGCTGGGAAATGGGTGAAATGGCTGTTCAAAGTCAAAAATTTCAAAGAGTTTTTAAAAAACCGGGAACCATCCTACCAGACTGATTGAAGGACGCTGAGTCGTCTGGTGCTAGTCCCGACTTTTTAAAATGCTGGGAAAGGGGTGAAATGGCTGTTCAAAGTCAAAAATTTCAAAGAGTTTAAAAAAAATTGGGAACCATCCAACCAGACTGATTGAAGGACGCTGAGTCGTCTGGTGCTAGTCCCGACTTTTTAAAATGTCGGGAAAGTGGTCAAATCAGCCCGAGAAAGTCATGGACACGCCCCCTTTTCTTTCTTTTTATTTTAAATCAAATCATAGCTATTCTGACTTACTTTTTTTGCGCTGAGTTGAATGGTGCTATTCCTGAATCTTTAAAATTTCGGGAAAGTGGTCAAATCAGCCCGAGAAAGTCATGGACACGCCCCCTTTTCTTTCTTTTTTTTAAAAATCAAATCATAGTTAATCTGACTTACTTTTTTGCGCTGAGTTGAATGGTGCTATTCCTGAATCTTTAAAATGTCGGGAAAGTGGTCAAATCAGCCCGAGAAAGTCATGGACACGCCCCCTTTTTTTTTTTTTTTTTTTTAATCAAATCATAGCTATTCTGACTTACTTTTTTGCGCTGAGTTGAATGGTGCTATTCCTGAATCTTTAAAATTTCGGGAAAGTGGTCAAATCAGCCCGAGAAAGTCATGGACACGCCCCCTTTTCTTTCTTTTTTTTAAAAATCAAATCATAGTTAATCTGACTTACTTTTTTGCGCTGAGTTGAATGGTGCTATTCCTGAATCTTTAAAATGTCGGGAAAGTGGTCAAATCAGCCCGAGAAAGTCATGGACACGCCCCCTTTTTTTTTTTTTTTTTTTTTAATCAAATCATAGCTATTCTGACTTACTTTTTTGCGCTGAGTTGAATGGTGCTATTCCTGAATCTTTAAAATGTCGGGAAAGTGGTCAAATCAGCCCAAGAAAGTCATGGACACGCCCCCTCGAGACTTAGTAAATTCTTTCTTCTTTTTTTTCCAAAAAAATCGGGAACCATCCTACCAGACTGATTGAAGGACGCTGAGTCGTCTGGTGCTAGTCCCGACTTTTTAAAATGTCGGGAAAGTGGTCAAATCAGCCCGAGAAAGTCATGGACACGCCCCCTTTTCTTTCTTTTTTTTTAAAATCAAATCATAGCTATTCTGACTTACTTTTTTTGCGCTGAGTTGAATGGTGCTATTCCTGAATCTTTAAAATTTCGGGAAAGTGGTCAAATCAGCCCGAGAAAGTCATGGACACGCCCCCTTTTTTTTTTTTTTTTTTTTAATCAAATCATAGCTATTCTGACTTACTTTTTTGCGCTGAGTTGAATGGTGCTATTCCTGAATCTTTAAAATGTCGGGAAAGTGGTCAAATCAGCCCAAGAAAGTCATGGACACGCCCCCTCGAGACTTAGTAAATTCTTTCTTCTTTTTTTTTCAAAAAAATCGGGAACCATCCTACCAGATTAATTGAAGGACGCTGAGTCGTCTGGTGCTAGTCCCGACTTTTTAAAATGTCGGGAAAGTGGTCAAATCAGCCCGAGAAAGTCATGGACACGCCCCCTTTTCTTTCTTTTTTTAAAATCAAATCATAGCTAATCTGACTTACTTTTTTGCGCTGAGTTGAATGGTGCTATTCCTGAATCTTTAAAATGTCGGGAAAGTGGTCAAATCAGCCCGAGAAAGTCATGGACACGCCCCCTTTTTTTATTTTTTTAATTCAAATCATAGCTATTCTGACTTCCTTTTTTGCGCTGAGTTGAATGGTGCTATTCCTGAATCTTTAAAATGTCGGGAAAGTGGTCAAATCAGCCCGAGAAAGTCATGGACACGCCCTTTTTTTTTTTCTTTTTTTTTTAATCAAATCATAGCTAATCTGACTTACTTTTTTGCGCTGAGTTGAATGGTGCTATTCCTGAATCTTTAAAATGTCGGGAAAGTGGTCAAATCAGCCCAAGAAAGTCATGGACACGCCCCCTCGAGACTTAGTAAATTCTTTCTTCTTTTTTTTTCAAAAAAATCGGGAACCATCCTACCAGACTGATTGAAGGACGCTGAGTCGTCTGGTGCTAGTCCCGACTTTTTAAAATGTCGGGAAAGTGGTCAAATCAGCCCGAGAAAGTCATGGACACGCCCCCTTTTTTTTTTTTTTTTTTTTAATCAAATCATAGCTATTCTGACTTACTTTTTTGCGCTGAGTTGAATGGTGCTATTCCTGAATCTTTAAAATGTCGGGAAAGCGGTCAAATCAGCCCAAGAAAGTCATGGACACGCCCCCTCGAGACTTAGTAAATTCTTTCTTCTTTTTTTTTCAAAAAAATCGGGAACCATCCTACCAGATTAATTGAAGGACGCTGAGTCGTCTGGTGCTAGTCCCGACTTTTTAAAATGTCGGGAAAGTGGTCAAATCAGCCCGAGAAAGTCATGGACACGCCCCCTCGAGACTTAGTAAATTCTTTCTTCTTTTTTTTTCAAAAAAATCGGGAACCATCCTACCAGATTAATCGAAGGACGCTGAGTCGTCTGGTGCTAGTCCCGACTTTTTAAAATGCTGGGAAATGGGTGAAATGGCTGTTCAAAGTCAAAAATTTCAAAGAGTTTTTAAAAAACCGGGAACCATCCTACCAGACTGATTGAAGGACGCTGAGTCGTCTGGTGCTAGTCCCGACTTTTTAAAATGCTGGGAAAGGGGTGAAATGGCTGTTCAAAGTCAAAAATTTCAAAGAGTTTAAAAAAAATTGGGAACCATCCAACCAGACTGATTGAAGGACGCTGAGTCGTCTGGTGCTAGTCCCGACTTTTTAAAATGTCGGGAAAGTGGTCAAATCAGCCCGAGAAAGTCATGGACACGCCCCCTTTTCTTTCTTTTTTTTTTAAATCAAATCATAGCTATTCTGACTTACTTTTTTTGCGCTGAGTTGAATGGTGCTATTCCTGAATCTTTAAAATTTCGGGAAAGTGGTCAAATCAGCCCGAGAAAGTCATGGACACGCCCCCTTTTCTTTCTTTTTTTTAAAAATCAAATCATAGTTAATCTGACTTACTTTTTTGCGCTGAGTTGAATGGTGCTATTCCTGAATCTTTAAAATGTCGGGAAAGTGGTCAAATCAGCCCGAGAAAGTCATGGACACGCCCCCTTTTTTTTTTTTTTTTTTTTAATCAAATCATAGCTATTCTGACTTACTTTTTTGCGCTGAGTTGAATGGTGCTATTCCTGAATCTTTAAAATTTCGGGAAAGTGGTCAAATCAGCCCGAGAAAGTCATGGACACGCCCCCTTTTCTTTCTTTTTTTTAAAAATCAAATCATAGTTAATCTGACTTACTTTTTTGCGCTGAGTTGAATGGTGCTATTCCTGAATCTTTAAAATGTCGGGAAAGTGGTCAAATCAGCCCGAGAAAGTCATGGACACGCCCCCTTTTTTTTTTTTTTTTTTTTTAATCAAATCATAGCTATTCTGACTTACTTTTTTGCGCTGAGTTGAATGGTGCTATTCCTGAATCTTTAAAATGTCGGGAAAGTGGTCAAATCAGCCCAAGAAAGTCATGGACACGCCCCCTCGAGACTTAGTAAATTCTTTCTTCTTTTTTTTCCAAAAAAATCGGGAACCATCCTACCAGACTGATTGAAGGACGCTGAGTCGTCTGGTGCTAGTCCCGACTTTTTAAAATGTCGGGAAAGTGGTCAAATCAGCCCGAGAAAGTCATGGACACGCCCCCTTTTCTTTCTTTTTTTTTAAAATCAAATCATAGCTATTCTGACTTACTTTTTTTGCGCTGAGTTGAATGGTGCTATTCCTGAATCTTTAAAATTTCGGGAAAGTGGTCAAATCAGCCCGAGAAAGTCATGGACACGCCCCCTTTTCTTTCTTTTTTTTAAAAATCAAATCATAGTTAATCTGACTTACTTTTTTGCGCTGAGTTGAATGGTGCTATTCCTGAATCTTTAAAATGTCGGGAAAGTGGTCAAATCAGCCCGAGAAAGTCATGGACACGCCCCCTTTTTTTTTTTTTTTTTTTTAATCAAATCATAGCTATTCTGACTTACTTTTTTGCGCTGAGTTGAATGGTGCTATTCCTGAATCTTTAAAATGTCGGGAAAGTGGTCAAATCAGCCCAAGAAAGTCATGGACACGCCCCCTCGAGACTTAGTAAATTCTTTCTTCTTTTTTTTTCAAAAAAATCGGGAACCATCCTACCAGACTGATTGAAGGACGCTGAGTCGTCTGGTGCTAGTCCCGACTTTTTAAAATGTCGGGAAAGTGGTCAAATCAGCCCGAGAAAGTCATGGACACGTCCCCTTTTCTTTCTTTTTTTTTAAAATCAAATCATAGCTATTCTGACTTACTTTTTTTGCGCTGAGTTGAATGGTGCTATTCCTGAATCTTAAAAATTTCGGGAAAGTGGTCAAATCAGCCCGAGAAAGTCATGGACACGCCCCCTTTTCTTTCTTTTTTTTAAAAATCAAATCATAGTTAATCTGACTTACTTTTTTGCGCTGAGTTGAATGGTGCTATTCCTGAATCTTTAAAATGTCGGGAAAGTGGTCAAATCAGCCCGAGAAAGTCATGGACACGCCCCCTTTTCTTTCTTTTTTTTTAAAATCAAATCATAGCTATTCTGACTTACTTTTTTTGCGCTGAGTTGAATGGTGCTATTCCTGAATCTTAAAAATTTCGGGAAAGTGGTCAAATCAGCCCGAGAAAGTCATGGACACGCCCCCTTTTCTTTCTTTTTTTTAAAAATCAAATCATAGTTAATCTGACTTACTTTTTTGCGCTGAGTTGAATGGTGCTATTCCTGAATCTTTAAAATGTCGGGAAAGTGGTCAAATCAGCCCGAGAAAGTCATGGACACGCCCCCTTTTCTTTCTTTTTTTTTAAAATCAAATCATAGCTATTCTGACTTACTTTTTTTGCGCTGAGTTGAATGGTGCTATTCCTGAATCTTAAAAATTTCGGGAAAGTGGTCAAATCAGCCCGAGAAAGTCATGGACACGCCCCCTTTTCTTTCTTTTTTTTAAAAATCAAATCATAGTTAATCTGACTTACTTTTTTGCGCTGAGTTGAATGGTGCTATTCCTGAATCTTTAAAATGTCGGGAAAGCGGTCAAATCAGCCCAAGAAAGTCATGGACACGCCCCCTCGAGACTTAGTAAATTCTTTCTTCTTTTTTTTTCAAAAAAATCGGGAACCATCCTACCAGATTAATTGAAGGACGCTGAGTCGTCTGGTGCTAGTCCCGACTTTTTAAAATGTCGGGAAAGTGGTCAAATCAGCCCGAGAAAGTCATGGACACGCCCCCTCGAGACTTAGTAAATTCTTTCTTCTTTTTTTTTCAAAAAAATCGGGAACCATCCTACCAGATTAATCGAAGGACGCTGAGTCGTCTGGTGCTAGTCCCGACTTTTTAAAATGCTGGGAAATGGGTGAAATGGCTGTTCAAAGTCAAAAATTTCAAAGAGTTTTTAAAAAACCGGGAACCATCCTACCAGACTGATTGAAGGACGCTGAGTCGTCTGGTGCTAGTCCCGACTTTTTAAAATGCTGGGAAAGGGGTGAAATGGCTGTTCAAAGTCAAAAATTTCAAAGAGTTTAAAAAAAATTGGGAACCATCCAACCAGACTGATTGAAGGACGCTGAGTCGTCTGGTGCTAGTCCCGACTTTTTAAAATGTCGGGAAAGTGGTCAAATCAGCCCGAGAAAGTCATGGACACGCCCCCTTTTCTTTCTTTTTTTTTTAAATCAAATCATAGCTATTCTGACTTACTTTTTTTGCGCTGAGTTGAATGGTGCTATTCCTGAATCTTTAAAATTTCGGGAAAGTGGTCAAATCAGCCCGAGAAAGTCATGGACACGCCCCCTTTTCTTTCTTTTTTTTAAAAATCAAATCATAGTTAATCTGACTTACTTTTTTGCGCTGAGTTGAATGGTGCTATTCCTGAATCTTTAAAATGTCGGGAAAGTGGTCAAATCAGCCCGAGAAAGTCATGGACACGCCCCCTTTTTTTTTTTTTTTTTTTTAATCAAATCATAGCTATTCTGACTTACTTTTTTGCGCTGAGTTGAATGGTGCTATTCCTGAATCTTTAAAATTTCGGGAAAGTGGTCAAATCAGCCCGAGAAAGTCATGGACACGCCCCCTTTTCTTTCTTTTTTTTAAAAATCAAATCATAGTTAATCTGACTTACTTTTTTGCGCTGAGTTGAATGGTGCTATTCCTGAATCTTTAAAATGTCGGGAAAGTGGTCAAATCAGCCCGAGAAAGTCATGGACACGCCCCCTTTTTTTTTTTTTTTTTTTTTAATCAAATCATAGCTATTCTGACTTACTTTTTTGCGCTGAGTTGAATGGTGCTATTCCTGAATCTTTAAAATGTCGGGAAAGTGGTCAAATCAGCCCAAGAAAGTCATGGACACGCCCCCTCGAGACTTAGTAAATTCTTTCTTCTTTTTTTTCCAAAAAAATCGGGAACCATCCTACCAGACTGATTGAAGGACGCTGAGTCGTCTGGTGCTAGTCCCGACTTTTTAAAATGTCGGGAAAGTGGTCAAATCAGCCCGAGAAAGTCATGGACACGCCCCCTTTTCTTTCTTTTTTTTTAAAATCAAATCATAGCTATTCTGACTTACTTTTTTTGCGCTGAGTTGAATGGTGCTATTCCTGAATCTTAAAAATTTCGGGAAAGTGGTCAAATCAGCCCGAGAAAGTCATGGACACGCCCCCTTTTCTTTCTTTTTTTTAAAAATCAAATCATAGTTAATCTGACTTACTTTTTTGCGCTGAGTTGAATGGTGCTATTCCTGAATCTTTAAAATGTCGGGAAAGTGGTCAAATCAGCCCGAGAAAGTCATGGACACGCCCCCCTTTTTTTTTTTTTTTTTTTTAATCAAATCATAGCTATTCTGACTTACTTTTTTGCGCTGAGTTGAATGGTGCTATTCCTGAATCTTTAAAATTTCGGGAAAGTGGTCAAATCAGCCCGAGAAAGTCATGGACACGCCCCCTTTTCTTTCTTTTTTTTAAAAATCAAATCATAGTTAATCTGACTTACTTTTTTGCGCTGAGTTGAATGGTGCTATTCCTGAATCTTTAAAATGTCGGGAAAGTGGTCAAATCAGCCCGAGAAAGTCATGGACACGCCCCCTTTTCTTTCTTTTTTTTTAAAATCAAATCATAGCTATTCTGACTTACTTTTTTTGCGCTGAGTTGAATGGTGCTATTCCTGAATCTTTAAAATTTCGGGAAAGTGGTCAAATCAGCCCGAGAAAGTCATGGACACGCCCCCTTTTCTTTCTTTTTTTTAAAAATCAAATCATAGTTAATCTGACTTACTTTTTTGCGCTGAGTTGAATGGTGCTATTCCTGAATCTTTAAAATGTCGGGAAAGTGGTCAAATCAGCCCGAGAAAGTCATGGACACGCCCCCTTTTTTTTTTTTTTTTTTTTAATCAAATCATAGCTATTCTGACTTACTTTTTTGCGCTGAGTTGAATGGTGCTATTCCTGAATCTTTAAAATGTCGGGAAAGTGGTCAAATCAGCCCAAGAAAGTCATGGACACGCCCCCTCGAGACTTAGTAAATTCTTTCTTCTTTTTTTTTCAAAAAAATCGGGAACCATCCTACCAGACTGATTGAAGGACGCTGAGTCGTCTGGTGCTAGTCCCGACTTTTTAAAATGTCGGGAAAGTGGTCAAATCAGCCCGAGAAAGTCATGGACACGTCCCCTTTTCTTTCTTTTTTTTTAAAATCAAATCATAGCTATTCTGACTTACTTTTTTTGCGCTGAGTTGAATGGTGCTATTCCTGAATCTTAAAAATTTCGGGAAAGTGGTCAAATCAGCCCGAGAAAGTCATGGACACGCCCCCTTTTCTTTCTTTTTTTTAAAAATCAAATCATAGTTAATCTGACTTACTTTTTTGCGCTGAGTTGAATGGTGCTATTCCTGAATCTTTAAAATGTCGGGAAAGTGGTCAAATCAGCCCGAGAAAGTCATGGACACGCCCCCTTTTCTTTCTTTTTTTTTAAAATCAAATCATAGCTATTCTGACTTACTTTTTTTGCGCTGAGTTGAATGGTGCTATTCCTGAATCTTTAAAATTTCGGGAAAGTGGTCAAATCAGCCCGAGAAAGTCATGGACACGCCCCCTTTTCTTTCTTTTTTTTAAAAATCAAATCATAGTTAATCTGACTTACTTTTTTGCGCTGAGTTGAATGGTGCTATTCCTGAATCTTTAAAATGTCGGGAAAGTGGTCAAATCAGCCCGAGAAAGTCATGGACACGCCCCCTTTTTTTTTTTTTTTTTTTTAATCAAATCATAGCTATTCTGACTTACTTTTTTGCGCTGAGTTGAATGGTGCTATTCCTGAATCTTTAAAATGTCGGGAAAGTGGTCAAATCAGCCCAAGAAAGTCATGGACACGCCCCCTCGAGACTTAGTAAATTCTTTCTTCTTTTTTTTCCAAAAAAATCGGGAACCATCCTACCAGACTGATTGAAGGACGCTGAGTCGTCTGGTGCTAGTCCCGACTTTTTAAAATGTCGGGAAAGTGGTCAAATCAGCCCGAGAAAGTCATGGACACGCCCCCTTTTCTTTCTTTTTTTTTAAAATCAAATCATAGCTATTCTGACTTACTTTTTTTGCGCTGAGTTGAATGGTGCTATTCCTGAATCTTTAAAATTTCGGGAAAGTGGTCAAATCAGCCCGAGAAAGTCATGGACACGCCCCCTTTTCTTTCTTTTTTTTAAAAATCAAATCATAGTTAATCTGACTTACTTTTTTGCGCTGAGTTGAATGGTGCTATTCCTGAATCTTTAAAATGTCGGGAAAGTGGTCAAATCAGCCCGAGAAAGTCATGGACACGCCCCCTTTTTTTTTTTTTTTTTTTTTAATCAAATCATAGCTATTCTGACTTACTTTTTTGCGCTGAGTTGAATGGTGCTATTCCTGAATCTTTAAAATGTCGGGAAAGTGGTCAAATCAGCCCAAGAAAGTCATGGACACGCCCCCTCGAGACTTAGTAAATTCTTTCTTCTTTTTTTTTCAAAAAAATCGGGAACCATCCTACCAGACTGATTGAAGGACGCTGAGTCGTCTGGTGCTAGTCCCGACTTTTTAAAATGTCGGGAAAGTGGTCAAATCAGCCCGAGAAAGTCATGGACACGCCCCCTTTTCTTTCTTTTTTTTTTAAATCAAATCATAGCTATTCTGACTTACTTTTTTTGCGCTGAGTTGAATGGTGCTATTCCTGAATCTTAAAAATTTCGGGAAAGTGGTCAAATCAGCCCGAGAAAGTCATGGACACGCCCCCTTTTCTTTCTTTTTTTTAAAAATCAAATCATAGTTAATCTGACTTACTTTTTTGCGCTGAGTTGAATGGTGCTATTCCTGAATCTTTAAAATGTCGGGAAAGTGGTCAAATCAGCCCGAGAAAGTCATGGACACGCCCCCTTTTTTTTTTTTTTTTTTTTTAATCAAATCATAGCTATTCTGACTTACTTTTTTGCGCTGAGTTGAATGGTGCTATTCCTGAATCTTTAAAATGTCGGGAAAGTGGTCAAATCAGCCCAAGAAAGTCATGGACACGCCCCCTCGAGACTTAGTAAATTCTTTCTTCTTTTTTTTTCAAAAAAATCGGGAACCATCCTACCAGACTGATTGAAGGACGCTGAGTCGTCTGGTGCTAGTCCCGACTTTTTAAAATGTCGGGAAAGTGGTCAAATCAGCCCGAGAAAGTCATGGACACGCCCCCTTTTCTTTCTTTTTTTTTAAAATCAAATCATAGCTATTCTGACTTACTTTTTTTGCGCTGAGTTGAATGGTGCTATTCCTGAATCTTTAAAATTTCGGGAAAGTGGTCAAATCAGCCCGAGAAAGTCATGGACACGCCCCCTTTTTTATAATTTTTTTAAATCAAATCATAGCTATTCTGACTTCCTTTTTTGCGCTGAGTTGAATGGTGCTATTCCTGAATCTTTAAAATGTCGGGAAAGTGGTCAAATCAGCCCGAGAAAGTCATGGACACGCCCCCTTTTTTTTTTTTTTTTTTTAATCAAATCATAGCTAATCTGACTTACTTTTTTGCGCTGAGTTGAATGGTGCTATTCCTGAATCTTTAAAATGTCGGGAAAGTGGTCAAATCAGCCCGAGAAAGTCATGGACACGCCCCCTCGAGACTTAGTAAATTCTTTCTTCTTTTTTTTCCAAAAAAATCGGGAACCATCCTACCAGACTGATTGAAGGACGCTGAGTCGTCTGGTGCTAGTCCCGACTTTTTAAAATGTCGGGAAAGTGGTCAAATCAGCCCGAGAAAGTCATGGACACGCCCCCTTTTCTTTCTTTTTTTTTAAAATCAAATCATAGCTATTCTGACTTACTTTTTTTGCGCTGAGTTGAATGGTGCTATTCCTGAATCTTTAAAATTTCGGGAAAGTGGTCAAATCAGCCCGAGAAAGTCATGGACACGCCCCCTTTTCTTTCTTTTTTTTAAAAATCAAATCATAGTTAATCTGACTTACTTTTTTGCGCTGAGTTGAATGGTGCTATTCCTGAATCTTTAAAATGTCGGGAAAGTGGTCAAATCAGCCCGAGAAAGTCATGGACACGCCCCCTTTTTTTTTTTTTTTTTTTTTAATCAAATCATAGCTATTCTGACTTACTTTTTTGCGCTGAGTTGAATGGTGCTATTCCTGAATCTTTAAAATGTCGGGAAAGTGGTCAAATCAGCCCAAGAAAGTCATGGACACGCCCCCTCGAGACTTAGTAAATTCTTTCTTCTTTTTTTTTCAAAAAAATCGGGAACCATCCTACCAGACTGATTGAAGGACGCTGAGTCGTCTGGTGCTAGTCCCGACTTTTTAAAATGTCGGGAAAGTGGTCAAATCAGCCCGAGAAAGTCATGGACACGCCCCCTTTTCTTTCTTTTTTTTTAAAATCAAATCATAGCTATTCTGACTTACTTTTTTTGCGCTGAGTTGAATGGTGCTATTCCTGAATCTTAAAAATTTCGGGAAAGTGGTCAAATCAGCCCGAGAAAGTCATGGACACGCCCCCTTTTCTTTCTTTTTTTTTTAAATCAAATCATAGTTAATCTGACTTACTTTTTTGCGCTGAGTTGAATGGTGCTATTCCTGAATCTTTAAAATGTCGGGAAAGTGGTCAAATCAGCCCGAGAAAGTCATGGACACGCCCCCTTTTCTTTCTTTTTTTTTAAAATCAAATCATAGCTATTCTGACTTACTTTTTTTGCGCTGAGTTGAATGGTGCTATTCCTGAATCTTTAAAATTTCGGGAAAGTGGTCAAATCAGCCCGAGAAAGTCATGGACACGCCCCCTTTTCTTTCTTTTTTTTAAAAATCAAATCATAGTTAATCTGACTTACTTTTTTGCGCTGAGTTGAATGGTGCTATTCCTGAATCTTTAAAATGTCGGGAAAGTGGTCAAATCAGCCCGAGAAAGTCATGGACACGCCCCCTTTTTTTTTTTTTTTTTTTTAATCAAATCATAGCTATTCTGACTTACTTTTTTGCGCTGAGTTGAATGGTGCTATTCCTGAATCTTTAAAATTTCGGGAAAGTGGTCAAATCAGCCCGAGAAAGTCATGGACACGCCCCCTTTTCTTTCTTTTTTTTAAAAATCAAATCATAGTTAATCTGACTTACTTTTTTGCGCTGAGTTGAATGGTGCTATTCCTGAATCTTTAAAATGTCGGGAAAGTGGTCAAATCAGCCCGAGAAAGTCATGGACACGCCCCCTTTTTTTTTTTTTTTTTTTTTAATCAAATCATAGCTATTCTGACTTACTTTTTTGCGCTGAGTTGAATGGTGCTATTCCTGAATCTTTAAAATGTCGGGAAAGTGGTCAAATCAGCCCAAGAAAGTCATGGACACGCCCCCTCGAGACTTAGTAAATTCTTTCTTCTTTTTTTTTCAAAAAAATCGGGAACCATCCTACCAGACTGATTGAAGGACGCTGAGTCGTCTGGTGCTAGTCCCGACTTTTTAAAATGTCGGGAAAGTGGTCAAATCAGCCCGAGAAAGTCATGGACACGCCCCCTTTTCTTTCTTTTTTTTTAAAATCAAATCATAGCTATTCTGACTTACTTTTTTTGCGCTGAGTTGAATGGTGCTATTCCTGAATCTTAAAAATTTCGGGAAAGTGGTCAAATCAGCCCGAGAAAGTCATGGACACGCCCCCTTTTCTTTCTTTTTTTAAAAAATCAAATCATAGTTAATCTGACTTACTTTTTTGCGCTGAGTTGAATGGTGCTATTCCTGAATCTTTAAAATGTCGGGAAAGTGGTCAAATCAGCCCGAGAAAGTCATGGACACGCCCCCTTTTCTTTCTTTTTTTTAAAAATCAAATCATAGCTATTCTGACTTACTTTTTTTGCGCTGAGTTGAATGGTGCTATTCCTGAATCTTTAAAATTTCGGGAAAGTGGTCAAATCAGCCCGAGAAAGTCATGGACACGCCCCCTTTTCTTTCTTTTTTTTAAAAATCAAATCATAGTTAATCTGACTTACTTTTTTGCGCTGAGTTGAATGGTGCTATTCCTGAATCTTTAAAATGTCGGGAAAGTGGTCAAATCAGCCCGAGAAAGTCATGGACACGCCCCCTTTTTTTTTTTTTTTTTTTTTAATCAAATCATAGCTATTCTGACTTACTTTTTTGCGCTGAGTTGAATGGTGCTATTCCTGAATCTTTAAAATGTCGGGAAAGTGGTCAAATCAGCCCAAGAAAGTCATGGACACGCCCCCTCGAGACTTAGTAAATTCTTTCTTCTTTTTTTTTCAAAAAAATCGGGAACCATCCTACCAGACTGATTGAAGGACGCTGAGTCGTCTGGTGCTAGTCCCGACTTTTTAAAATGTCGGGAAAGTGGTCAAATCAGCCCGAGAAAGTCATGGACACGTCCCCTTTTCTTTCTTTTTTTTTAAAATCAAATCATAGCTATTCTGACTTACTTTTTTTGCGCTGAGTTGAATGGTGCTATTCCTGAATCTTAAAAATTTCGGGAAAGTGGTCAAATCAGCCCGAGAAAGTCATGGACACGCCCCCTTTTCTTTCTTTTTTTTAAAAATCAAATCATAGTTAATCTGACTTACTTTTTTGCGCTGAGTTGAATGGTGCTATTCCTGAATCTTTAAAATGTCGGGAAAGTGGTCAAATCAGCCCGAGAAAGTCATGGACACGCCCCCTTTTCTTTCTTTTTTTTTAAAATCAAATCATAGCTATTCTGACTTACTTTTTTTGCGCTGAGTTGAATGGTGCTATTCCTGAATCTTTAAAATTTCGGGAAAGTGGTCAAATCAGCCCGAGAAAGTCATGGACACGCCCCCTTTTCTTTCTTTTTTTTAAAAATCAAATCATAGTTAATCTGACTTACTTTTTTGCGCTGAGTTGAATGGTGCTATTCCTGAATCTTTAAAATGTCGGGAAAGTGGTCAAATCAGCCCGAGAAAGTCATGGACACGCCCCCTTTTTTTTTTTTTTTTTTTTAATCAAATCATAGCTATTCTGACTTACTTTTTTGCGCTGAGTTGAATGGTGCTATTCCTGAATCTTTAAAATGTCGGGAAAGTGGTCAAATCAGCCCAAGAAAGTCATGGACACGCCCCCTCGAGACTTAGTAAATTCTTTCTTCTTTTTTTTCCAAAAAAATCGGGAACCATCCTACCAGACTGATTGAAGGACGCTGAGTCGTCTGGTGCTAGTCCCGACTTTTTAAAATGTCGGGAAAGTGGTCAAATCAGCCCGAGAAAGTCATGGACACGCCCCCTTTTCTTTCTTTTTTTTTAAAATCAAATCATAGCTATTCTGACTTACTTTTTTTGCGCTGAGTTGAATGGTGCTATTCCTGAATCTTTAAAATTTCGGGAAAGTGGTCAAATCAGCCCGAGAAAGTCATGGACACGCCCCCTTTTCTTTCTTTTTTTTAAAAATCAAATCATAGTTAATCTGACTTACTTTTTTGCGCTGAGTTGAATGGTGCTATTCCTGAATCTTTAAAATGTCGGGAAAGTGGTCAAATCAGCCCGAGAAAGTCATGGACACGCCCCCTTTTTTTTTTTTTTTTTTTTTAATCAAATCATAGCTATTCTGACTTACTTTTTTGCGCTGAGTTGAATGGTGCTATTCCTGAATCTTTAAAATGTCGGGAAAGTGGTCAAATCAGCCCAAGAAAGTCATGGACACGCCCCCTCGAGACTTAGTAAATTCTTTCTTCTTTTTTTTTCAAAAAAATCGGGAACCATCCTACCAGACTGATTGAAGGACGCTGAGTCGTCTGGTGCTAGTCCCGACTTTTTAAAATGTCGGGAAAGTGGTCAAATCAGCCCGAGAAAGTCATGGACACGCCCCCTTTTCTTTCTTTTTTTTTTAAATCAAATCATAGCTATTCTGACTTACTTTTTTTGCGCTGAGTTGAATGGTGCTATTCCTGAATCTTAAAAATTTCGGGAAAGTGGTCAAATCAGCCCGAGAAAGTCATGGACACGCCCCCTTTTCTTTCTTTTTTTTAAAAATCAAATCATAGTTAATCTGACTTACTTTTTTGCGCTGAGTTGAATGGTGCTATTCCTGAATCTTTAAAATGTCGGGAAAGTGGTCAAATCAGCCCGAGAAAGTCATGGACACGCCCCCTTTTTTTTTTTTTTTTTTTTTAATCAAATCATAGCTATTCTGACTTACTTTTTTGCGCTGAGTTGAATGGTGCTATTCCTGAATCTTTAAAATGTCGGGAAAGTGGTCAAATCAGCCCAAGAAAGTCATGGACACGCCCCCTCGAGACTTAGTAAATTCTTTCTTCTTTTTTTTTCAAAAAAATCGGGAACCATCCTACCAGACTGATTGAAGGACGCTGAGTCGTCTGGTGCTAGTCCCGACTTTTTAAAATGTCGGGAAAGTGGTCAAATCAGCCCGAGAAAGTCATGGACACGCCCCCTTTTCTTTCTTTTTTTTTAAAATCAAATCATAGCTATTCTGACTTACTTTTTTTGCGCTGAGTTGAATGGTGCTATTCCTGAATCTTTAAAATTTCGGGAAAGTGGTCAAATCAGCCCGAGAAAGTCATGGACACGCCCCCTTTTTTATAATTTTTTTAAATCAAATCATAGCTATTCTGACTTCCTTTTTTGCGCTGAGTTGAATGGTGCTATTCCTGAATCTTTAAAATGTCGGGAAAGTGGTCAAATCAGCCCGAGAAAGTCATGGACACGCCCCCTTTTTTTTTTTTTTTTTTTAATCAAATCATAGCTAATCTGACTTACTTTTTTGCGCTGAGTTGAATGGTGCTATTCCTGAATCTTTAAAATGTCGGGAAAGTGGTCAAATCAGCCCGAGAAAGTCATGGACACGCCCCCTCGAGACTTAGTAAATTCTTTCTTCTTTTTTTTCCAAAAAAATCGGGAACCATCCTACCAGACTGATTGAAGGACGCTGAGTCGTCTGGTGCTAGTCCCGACTTTTTAAAATGTCGGGAAAGTGGTCAAATCAGCCCGAGAAAGTCATGGACACGCCCCCTTTTCTTTCTTTTTTTTTAAAATCAAATCATAGCTATTCTGACTTACTTTTTTTGCGCTGAGTTGAATGGTGCTATTCCTGAATCTTTAAAATTTCGGGAAAGTGGTCAAATCAGCCCGAGAAAGTCATGGACACGCCCCCTTTTCTTTCTTTTTTTTAAAAATCAAATCATAGTTAATCTGACTTACTTTTTTGCGCTGAGTTGAATGGTGCTATTCCTGAATCTTTAAAATGTCGGGAAAGTGGTCAAATCAGCCCGAGAAAGTCATGGACACGCCCCCTTTTTTTTTTTTTTTTTTTTTAATCAAATCATAGCTATTCTGACTTACTTTTTTGCGCTGAGTTGAATGGTGCTATTCCTGAATCTTTAAAATGTCGGGAAAGTGGTCAAATCAGCCCAAGAAAGTCATGGACACGCCCCCTCGAGACTTAGTAAATTCTTTCTTCTTTTTTTTTCAAAAAAATCGGGAACCATCCTACCAGACTGATTGAAGGACGCTGAGTCGTCTGGTGCTAGTCCCGACTTTTTAAAATGTCGGGAAAGTGGTCAAATCAGCCCGAGAAAGTCATGGACACGCCCCCTTTTCTTTCTTTTTTTTTAAAATCAAATCATAGCTATTCTGACTTACTTTTTTTGCGCTGAGTTGAATGGTGCTATTCCTGAATCTTAAAAATTTCGGGAAAGTGGTCAAATCAGCCCGAGAAAGTCATGGACACGCCCCCTTTTCTTTCTTTTTTTTTTAAATCAAATCATAGTTAATCTGACTTACTTTTTTGCGCTGAGTTGAATGGTGCTATTCCTGAATCTTTAAAATGTCGGGAAAGTGGTCAAATCAGCCCGAGAAAGTCATGGACACGCCCCCTTTTCTTTCTTTTTTTTTAAAATCAAATCATAGCTATTCTGACTTACTTTTTTTGCGCTGAGTTGAATGGTGCTATTCCTGAATCTTTAAAATTTCGGGAAAGTGGTCAAATCAGCCCGAGAAAGTCATGGACACGCCCCCTTTTCTTTCTTTTTTTTAAAAATCAAATCATAGTTAATCTGACTTACTTTTTTGCGCTGAGTTGAATGGTGCTATTCCTGAATCTTTAAAATGTCGGGAAAGTGGTCAAATCAGCCCGAGAAAGTCATGGACACGCCCCCTTTTTTTTTTTTTTTTTTTTAATCAAATCATAGCTATTCTGACTTACTTTTTTGCGCTGAGTTGAATGGTGCTATTCCTGAATCTTTAAAATTTCGGGAAAGTGGTCAAATCAGCCCGAGAAAGTCATGGACACGCCCCCTTTTCTTTCTTTTTTTTAAAAATCAAATCATAGTTAATCTGACTTACTTTTTTGCGCTGAGTTGAATGGTGCTATTCCTGAATCTTTAAAATGTCGGGAAAGTGGTCAAATCAGCCCGAGAAAGTCATGGACACGCCCCCTTTTTTTTTTTTTTTTTTTTTAATCAAATCATAGCTATTCTGACTTACTTTTTTGCGCTGAGTTGAATGGTGCTATTCCTGAATCTTTAAAATGTCGGGAAAGTGGTCAAATCAGCCCAAGAAAGTCATGGACACGCCCCCTCGAGACTTAGTAAATTCTTTCTTCTTTTTTTTTCAAAAAAATCGGGAACCATCCTACCAGACTGATTGAAGGACGCTGAGTCGTCTGGTGCTAGTCCCGACTTTTTAAAATGTCGGGAAAGTGGTCAAATCAGCCCGAGAAAGTCATGGACACGCCCCCTTTTCTTTCTTTTTTTTTAAAATCAAATCATAGCTATTCTGACTTACTTTTTTTGCGCTGAGTTGAATGGTGCTATTCCTGAATCTTAAAAATTTCGGGAAAGTGGTCAAATCAGCCCGAGAAAGTCATGGACACGCCCCCTTTTCTTTCTTTTTTTAAAAAATCAAATCATAGTTAATCTGACTTACTTTTTTGCGCTGAGTTGAATGGTGCTATTCCTGAATCTTTAAAATGTCGGGAAAGTGGTCAAATCAGCCCGAGAAAGTCATGGACACGCCCCCTTTTCTTTCTTTTTTTTAAAAATCAAATCATAGCTATTCTGACTTACTTTTTTTGCGCTGAGTTGAATGGTGCTATTCCTGAATCTTTAAAATTTCGGGAAAGTGGTCAAATCAGCCCGAGAAAGTCATGGACACGCCCCCTTTTCTTTCTTTTTTTTAAAAATCAAATCATAGTTAATCTGACTTACTTTTTTGCGCTGAGTTGAATGGTGCTATTCCTGAATCTTTAAAATGTCGGGAAAGTGGTCAAATCAGCCCGAGAAAGTCATGGACACGCCCCCTTTTTTTTTTTTTTTTTTTTTAATCAAATCATAGCTATTCTGACTTACTTTTTTGCGCTGAGTTGAATGGTGCTATTCCTGAATCTTTAAAATGTCGGGAAAGTGGTCAAATCAGCCCGAGAAAGTCATGGACACGCCCCCTTTTCTTTCTTTTTTTTAAAAATCAAATCATAGTTAATCTGACTTACTTTTTTGCGCTGAGTTGAATGGTGCTATTCCTGAATCTTTAAAATGTCGGGAAAGTGGTCAAATCAGCCCGAGAAAGTCATGGACACGCCCCCTTTTTTTTTTTTTTTTTTTTTAATCAAATCATAGCTATTCTGACTTACTTTTTTGCGCTGAGTTGAATGGTGCTATTCCTGAATCTTTAAAATGTCGGGAAAGTGGTCAAATCAGCCCAAGAAAGTCATGGACACGCCCCCTCGAGACTTAGTAAATTCTTTCTTCTTTTTTTTTCAAAAAAATCGGGAACCATCCTACCAGACTGATTGAAGGACGCTGAGTCGTCTGGTGCTAGTCCCGACTTTTTAAAATGTCGGGAAAGTGGTCAAATCAGCCCGAGAAAGTCATGGACACGCCCCCTTTTCTTTCTTTTTTTTTAAAATCAAATCATAGCTATTCTGACTTACTTTTTTTGCGCTGAGTTGAATGGTGCTATTCCTGAATCTTAAAAATTTCGGGAAAGTGGTCAAATCAGCCCGAGAAAGTCATGGACACGCCCCCTTTTCTTTCTTTTTTTAAAAAATCAAATCATAGTTAATCTGACTTACTTTTTTGCGCTGAGTTGAATGGTGCTATTCCTGAATCTTTAAAATGTCGGGAAAGTGGTCAAATCAGCCCGAGAAAGTCATGGACACGCCCCCTTTTCTTTCTTTTTTTTAAAAATCAAATCATAGCTATTCTGACTTACTTTTTTTGCGCTGAGTTGAATGGTGCTATTCCTGAATCTTTAAAATTTCGGGAAAGTGGTCAAATCAGCCCGAGAAAGTCATGGACACGCCCCCTTTTCTTTCTTTTTTTTAAAAATCAAATCATAGTTAATCTGACTTACTTTTTTGCGCTGAGTTGAATGGTGCTATTCCTGAATCTTTAAAATGTCGGGAAAGTGGTCAAATCAGCCCGAGAAAGTCATGGACACGCCCCCTTTTTTTTTTTTTTTTTTTTTAATCAAATCATAGCTATTCTGACTTACTTTTTTGCGCTGAGTTGAATGGTGCTATTCCTGAATCTTTAAAATGTCGGGAAAGTGGTCAAATCAGCCCAAGAAAGTCATGGACACGCCCCCTCGAGACTTAGTAAATTCTTTCTTCTTTTTTTTTCAAAAAAATCGGGAACCATCCTACCAGACTGATTGAAGGACGCTGAGTCGTCTGGTGCTAGTCCCGACTTTTTAAAATGTCGGGAAAGTGGTCAAATCAGCCCGAGAAAGTCATGGACACGTCCCCTTTTCTTTCTTTTTTTTTAAAATCAAATCATAGCTATTCTGACTTACTTTTTTTGCGCTGAGTTGAATGGTGCTATTCCTGAATCTTAAAAATTTCGGGAAAGTGGTCAAATCAGCCCGAGAAAGTCATGGACACGCCCCCTTTTCTTTCTTTTTTTTAAAAATCAAATCATAGTTAATCTGACTTACTTTTTTGCGCTGAGTTGAATGGTGCTATTCCTGAATCTTTAAAATGTCGGGAAAGTGGTCAAATCAGCCCGAGAAAGTCATGGACACGCCCCCTTTTCTTTCTTTTTTTTTAAAATCAAATCATAGCTATTCTGACTTACTTTTTTTGCGCTGAGTTGAATGGTGCTATTCCTGAATCTTTAAAATTTCGGGAAAGTGGTCAAATCAGCCCGAGAAAGTCATGGACACGCCCCCTTTTCTTTCTTTTTTTTAAAAATCAAATCATAGTTAATCTGACTTACTTTTTTGCGCTGAGTTGAATGGTGCTATTCCTGAATCTTTAAAATGTCGGGAAAGTGGTCAAATCAGCCCGAGAAAGTCATGGACACGCCCCCTTTTTTTTTTTTTTTTTTTTAATCAAATCATAGCTATTCTGACTTACTTTTTTGCGCTGAGTTGAATGGTGCTATTCCTGAATCTTTAAAATGTCGGGAAAGTGGTCAAATCAGCCCAAGAAAGTCATGGACACGCCCCCTCGAGACTTAGTAAATTCTTTCTTCTTTTTTTTCCAAAAAAATCGGGAACCATCCTACCAGACTGATTGAAGGACGCTGAGTCGTCTGGTGCTAGTCCCGACTTTTTAAAATGTCGGGAAAGTGGTCAAATCAGCCCGAGAAAGTCATGGACACGCCCCCTTTTCTTTCTTTTTTTTTAAAATCAAATCATAGCTATTCTGACTTACTTTTTTTGCGCTGAGTTGAATGGTGCTATTCCTGAATCTTTAAAATTTCGGGAAAGTGGTCAAATCAGCCCGAGAAAGTCATGGACACGCCCCCTTTTCTTTCTTTTTTTTAAAAATCAAATCATAGTTAATCTGACTTACTTTTTTGCGCTGAGTTGAATGGTGCTATTCCTGAATCTTTAAAATGTCGGGAAAGTGGTCAAATCAGCCCGAGAAAGTCATGGACACGCCCCCTTTTTTTTTTTTTTTTTTTTTAATCAAATCATAGCTATTCTGACTTACTTTTTTGCGCTGAGTTGAATGGTGCTATTCCTGAATCTTTAAAATGTCGGGAAAGTGGTCAAATCAGCCCAAGAAAGTCATGGACACGCCCCCTCGAGACTTAGTAAATTCTTTCTTCTTTTTTTTTCAAAAAAATCGGGAACCATCCTACCAGACTGATTGAAGGACGCTGAGTCGTCTGGTGCTAGTCCCGACTTTTTAAAATGTCGGGAAAGTGGTCAAATCAGCCCGAGAAAGTCATGGACACGCCCCCTTTTCTTTCTTTTTTTTTTAAATCAAATCATAGCTATTCTGACTTACTTTTTTTGCGCTGAGTTGAATGGTGCTATTCCTGAATCTTAAAAATTTCGGGAAAGTGGTCAAATCAGCCCGAGAAAGTCATGGACACGCCCCCTTTTCTTTCTTTTTTTTAAAAATCAAATCATAGTTAATCTGACTTACTTTTTTGCGCTGAGTTGAATGGTGCTATTCCTGAATCTTTAAAATGTCGGGAAAGTGGTCAAATCAGCCCGAGAAAGTCATGGACACGCACCCTTTTTTTTTTTTTTTTTTTTTAATCAAATCATAGCTATTCTGACTTACTTTTTTGCGCTGAGTTGAATGGTGCTATTCCTGAATCTTTAAAATGTCGGGAAAGTGGTCAAATCAGCCCAAGAAAGTCATGGACACGCCCCCTCGAGACTTAGTAAATTCTTTCTTCTTTTTTTTTCAAAAAAATCGGGAACCATCCTACCAGACTGATTGAAGGACGCTGAGTCGTCTGGTGCTAGTCCCGACTTTTTAAAATGTCGGGAAAGTGGTCAAATCAGCCCGAGAAAGTCATGGACACGCCCCCTTTTCTTTCTTTTTTTTTAAAATCAAATCATAGCTATTCTGACTTACTTTTTTTGCGCTGAGTTGAATGGTGCTATTCCTGAATCTTTAAAATGTCGGGAAAGTGGTCAAATCAGCCCGAGAAAGTCATGGACACGCCCCCTTTTCTTTCTTTTTTTTAAAAATCAAATCATAGTTAATCTGACTTACTTTTTTGCGCTGAGTTGAATGGTGCTATTCCTGAATCTTTAAAATGTCGGGAAAGTGGTCAAATCAGCCCGAGAAAGTCATGGACACGCCCCCTTTTTTTTTTTTTTTTTTTTTAATCAAATCATAGCTATTCTGACTTACTTTTTTGCGCTGAGTTGAATGGTGCTATTCCTGAATCTTTAAAATGTCGGGAAAGTGGTCAAATCAGCCCAAGAAAGTCATGGACACGCCCCCTCGAGACTTAGTAAATTCTTTCTTCTTTTTTTTTCAAAAAAATCGGGAACCATCCTACCAGACTGATTGAAGGACGCTGAGTCGTCTGGTGCTAGTCCCGACTTTTTAAAATGTCGGGAAAGTGGTCAAATCAGCCCGAGAAAGTCATGGACACGTCCCCTTTTCTTTCTTTTTTTTTAAAATCAAATCATAGCTATTCTGACTTACTTTTTTTGCGCTGAGTTGAATGGTGCTATTCCTGAATCTTAAAAATTTCGGGAAAGTGGTCAAATCAGCCCGAGAAAGTCATGGACACGCCCCCTTTTCTTTCTTTTTTTTAAAAATCAAATCATAGTTAATCTGACTTACTTTTTTGCGCTGAGTTGAATGGTGCTATTCCTGAATCTTTAAAATGTCGGGAAAGTGGTCAAATCAGCCCGAGAAAGTCATGGACACGCCCCCTTTTTTTTTTTTTTTTTTTTAATCAAATCATAGCTATTCTGACTTACTTTTTTGCGCTGAGTTGAATGGTGCTATTCCTGAATCTTTAAAATGTCGGGAAAGTGGTCAAATCAGCCCAAGAAAGTCATGGACACGCCCCCTCGAGACTTAGTAAATTCTTTCTTCTTTTTTTTCCAAAAAAATCGGGAACCATCCTACCAGACTGATTGAAGGACGCTGAGTCGTCTGGTGCTAGTCCCGACTTTTTAAAATGTCGGGAAAGTGGTCAAATCAGCCCGAGAAAGTCATGGACACGCCCCCTTTTCTTTCTTTTTTTTTAAAATCAAATCATAGCTATTCTGACTTACTTTTTTTGCGCTGAGTTGAATGGTGCTATTCCTGAATCTTTAAAATTTCGGGAAAGTGGTCAAATCAGCCCGAGAAAGTCATGGACACGCCCCCTTTTCTTTCTTTTTTTTAAAAATCAAATCATAGTTAATCTGACTTACTTTTTTGCGCTGAGTTGAATGGTGCTATTCCTGAATCTTTAAAATGTCGGGAAAGTGGTCAAATCAGCCCGAGAAAGTCATGGACACGCCCCCTTTTTTTTTTTTTTTTTTTTAATCAAATCATAGCTATTCTGACTTACTTTTTTGCGCTGAGTTGAATGGTGCTATTCCTGAATCTTTAAAATGTCGGGAAAGTGGTCAAATCAGCCCAAGAAAGTCATGGACACGCCCCCTCGAGACTTAGTAAATTCTTTCTTCTTTTTTTTTCAAAAAAATCGGGAACCATCCTACCAGACTGATTGAAGGACGCTGAGTCGTCTGGTGCTAGTCCCGACTTTTTAAAATGTCGGGAAAGTGGTCAAATCAGCCCGAGAAAGTCATGGACACGCCCCCTTTTCTTTCTTTTTTTTTAAAATCAAATCATAGCTATTCTGACTTACTTTTTTTGCGCTGAGTTGAATGGTGCTATTCCTGAATCTTAAAAATTTCGGGAAAGTGGTCAAATCAGCCCGAGAAAGTCATGGACACGCCCCCTTTTCTTTCTTTTTTTTAAAAATCAAATCATAGTTAATCTGACTTACTTTTTTGCGCTGAGTTGAATGGTGCTATTCCTGAATCTTTAAAATGTCGGGAAAGTGGTCAAATCAGCCCGAGAAAGTCATGGACACGCCCCCTTTTTTTTTTTTTTTTTTTTAATCAAATCATAGCTATTCTGACTTACTTTTTTGCGCTGAGTTGAATGGTGCTATTCCTGAATCTTTGAAATGTCGGGAAAGTGGTCAAATCAGCCCAAGAAAGTCATGGACACGCCCCCTCGAGACTTAGTAAATTCTTTCTTCTTTTTTTTTCAAAAAAATCGGGAACCATCCTACCAGACTGATTGAAGGACGCTGAGTCGTCTGGTGCTAGTCCCGACTTTTTAAAATGTCGGGAAAGTGGTCAAATCAGCCCGAGAAAGTCATGGACACGCCCCCTTTTCTTTCTTTTTTTTTAAAATCAAATCATAGCTATTCTGACTTACTTTTTTTGCGCTGAGTTGAATGGTGCTATTCCTGAATCTTTAAAATGTCGGGAAAGTGGTCAAATCAGCCCGAGAAAGTCATGGACACGCCCCCTTTTTTATAATTTTTTTAAATCAAATCATAGCTATTCTGACTTCCTTTTTTGCGCTGAGTTGAATGGTGCTATTCCTGAATCTTTAAAATGTCGGGAAAGTGGTCAAATCAGCCCGAGAAAGTCATGGACACGCCCCCTTTTTTTTTTTTTTTTTTTAATCAAATCATAGCTAATCTGACTTACTTTTTTGCGCTGAGTTGAATGGTGCTATTCCTGAATCTTTAAAATGTCGGGAAAGTGGTCAAATCAGCCCGAGAAAGTCATGGACACGCCCCCTCGAGACTTAGTAAATTCTTTCTTCTTTTTTTTCCAAAAAAATCGGGAACCATCCTACCAGACTGATTGAAGGACGCTGAGTCGTCTGGTGCTAGTCCCGACTTTTTAAAATGTCGGGAAAGTGGTCAAATCAGCCCGAGAAAGTCATGGACACGCCCCCTTTTCTTTCTTTTTTTTTAAAATCAAATCATAGCTATTCTGACTTACTTTTTTTGCGCTGAGTTGAATGGTGCTATTCCTGAATCTTTAAAATTTCGGGAAAGTGGTCAAATCAGCCCGAGAAAGTCATGGACACGCCCCCTTTTCTTTCTTTTTTTTAAAAATCAAATCATAGTTAATCTGACTTACTTTTTTGCGCTGAGTTGAATGGTGCTATTCCTGAATCTTTAAAATGTCGGGAAAGTGGTCAAATCAGCCCGAGAAAGTCATGGACACGCCCCCTTTTTTTTTTTTTTTTTTTTTAATCAAATCATAGCTATTCTGACTTACTTTTTTGCGCTGAGTTGAATGGTGCTATTCCTGAATCTTTAAAATGTCGGGAAAGTGGTCAAATCAGCCCAAGAAAGTCATGGACACGCCCCCTCGAGACTTAGTAAATTCTTTCTTCTTTTTTTTTCAAAAAAATCGGGAACCATCCTACCAGACTGATTGAAGGACGCTGAGTCGTCTGGTGCTAGTCCCGACTTTTTAAAATGTCGGGAAAGTGGTCAAATCAGCCCGAGAAAGTCATGGACACGCCCCCTTTTCTTTCTTTTTTTTAAAAATCAAATCATAGTTAATCTGACTTACTTTTTTGCGCTGAGTTGAATGGTGCTATTCCTGAATCTTTAAAATGTCGGGAAAGTGGTCAAATCAGCCCGAGAAAGTCATGGACACGCCCCCTTTTCTTTCTTTTTTTTTAAAATCAAATCATAGCTATTCTGACTTACTTTTTTTGCGCTGAGTTGAATGGTGCTATTCCTGAATCTTTAAAATTTCGGGAAAGTGGTCAAATCAGCCCGAGAAAGTCATGGACACGCCCCCTTTTCTTTCTTTTTTTTAAAAATCAAATCATAGTTAATCTGACTTACTTTTTTGCGCTGAGTTGAATGGTGCTATTCCTGAATCTTTAAAATGTCGGGAAAGTGGTCAAATCAGCCCGAGAAAGTCATGGACACGCCCCCTTTTTTTTTTTTTTTTTTTAATCAAATCATAGCTATTCTGACTTACTTTTTTGCGCTGAGTTGAATGGTGCTATTCCTGAATCTTTAAAATGTCGGGAAAGTGGTCAAATCAGCCCAAGAAAGTCATGGACACGCCCCCTTTTTTTTTTTTTTTTTTTTAATCAAATCATAGCTATTCTGACTTACTTTTTTGCGCTGAGTTGAATGGTGCTATTCCTGAATCTTTAAAATGTCGGGAAAGTGGTCAAATCAGCCCGAGAAAGTCATGGACACGCCCCCTTTTTTTTTTTTTTTTTTTTTAATCAAATCATAGCTATTCTGACTTACTTTTTTGCGCTGAGTTGAATGGTGCTATTCCTGAATCTTTAAAATGTCGGGAAAGTGGTCAAATCAGCCCAAGAAAGTCATGGACACGCCCCCTCGAGACTTAGTAAATTCTTTCTTCTTTTTTTTTCAAAAAAATCGGGAACCATCCTACCAGACTGATTGAAGGACGCTGAGTCGTCTGGTGCTAGTCCCGACTTTTTAAAATGTCGGGAAAGTGGTCAAATCAGCCCGAGAAAGTCATGGACACGCCCCCTTTTCTTTCTTTTTTTTTAAAATCAAATCATAGCTATTCTGACTTACTTTTTTTGCGCTGAGTTGAATGGTGCTATTCCTGAATCTTAAAAATTTCGGGAAAGTGGTCAAATCAGCCCGAGAAAGTCATGGACACGCCCCCTTTTCTTTCTTTTTTTTAAAAATCAAATCATAGTTAATCTGACTTACTTTTTTGCGCTGAGTTGAATGGTGCTATTCCTGAATCTTTAAAATGTCGGGAAAGTGGTCAAATCAGCCCGAGAAAGTCATGGACACGCCCCCTTTTCTTTCTTTTTTTTTAAAATCAAATCATAGCTATTCTGACTTACTTTTTTTGCGCTGAGTTGAATGGTGCTATTCCTGAATCTTTAAAATTTCGGGAAAGTGGTCAAATCAGCCCGAGAAAGTCATGGACACGCCCCCTTTTCTTTCTTTTTTTTAAAAATCAAATCATAGTTAATCTGACTTACTTTTTTGCGCTGAGTTGAATGGTGCTATTCCTGAATCTTTAAAATGTCGGGAAAGTGGTCAAATCAGCCCGAGAAAGTCATGGACACGCCCCCTTTTTTTTTTTTTTTTTTTTAATCAAATCATAGCTATTCTGACTTACTTTTTTGCGCTGAGTTGAATGGTGCTATTCCTGAATCTTTAAAATGTCGGGAAAGTGGTCAAATCAGCCCAAGAAAGTCATGGACACGCCCCCTCGAGACTTAGTAAATTCTTTCTTCTTTTTTTTCCAAAAAAATCGGGAACCATCCTACCAGACTGATTGAAGGACGCTGAGTCGTCTGGTGCTAGTCCCGACTTTTTAAAATGTCGGGAAAGTGGTCAAATCAGCCCGAGAAAGTCATGGACACGCCCCCTTTTCTTTCTTTTTTTTTAAAATCAAATCATAGCTATTCTGACTTACTTTTTTTGCGCTGAGTTGAATGGTGCTATTCCTGAATCTTTAAAATTTCGGGAAAGTGGTCAAATCAGCCCGAGAAAGTCATGGACACGCCCCCTTTTCTTTCTTTTTTTTAAAAATCAAATCATAGTTAATCTGACTTACTTTTTTGCGCTGAGTTGAATGGTGCTATTCCTGAATCTTTAAAATGTCGGGAAAGTGGTCAAATCAGCCCGAGAAAGTCATGGACACGCCCCCTTTTTTTTTTTTTTTTTTTTTAATCAAATCATAGCTATTCTGACTTACTTTTTTGCGCTGAGTTGAATGGTGCTATTCCTGAATCTTTAAAATGTCGGGAAAGTGGTCAAATCAGCCCAAGAAAGTCATGGACACGCCCCCTCGAGACTTAGTAAATTCTTTCTTCTTTTTTTTTCAAAAAAATCGGGAACCATCCTACCAGACTGATTGAAGGACGCTGAGTCGTCTGGTGCTAGTCCCGACTTTTTAAAATGTCGGGAAAGTGGTCAAATCAGCCCGAGAAAGTCATGGACACGCCCCCTTTTCTTTCTTTTTTTTTTAAATCAAATCATAGCTATTCTGACTTACTTTTTTTGCGCTGAGTTGAATGGTGCTATTCCTGAATCTTAAAAATTTCGGGAAAGTGGTCAAATCAGCCCGAGAAAGTCATGGACACGCCCCCTTTTCTTTCTTTTTTTTAAAAATCAAATCATAGTTAATCTGACTTACTTTTTTGCGCTGAGTTGAATGGTGCTATTCCTGAATCTTTAAAATGTCGGGAAAGTGGTCAAATCAGCCCGAGAAAGTCATGGACACGCACCCTTTTTTTTTTTTTTTTTTTTTAATCAAATCATAGCTATTCTGACTTACTTTTTTGCGCTGAGTTGAATGGTGCTATTCCTGAATCTTTAAAATGTCGGGAAAGTGGTCAAATCAGCCCAAGAAAGTCATGGACACGCCCCCTCGAGACTTAGTAAATTCTTTCTTCTTTTTTTTTCAAAAAAATCGGGAACCATCCTACCAGACTGATTGAAGGACGCTGAGTCGTCTGGTGCTAGTCCCGACTTTTTAAAATGTCGGGAAAGTGGTCAAATCAGCCCGAGAAAGTCATGGACACGCCCCCTTTTCTTTCTTTTTTTTTAAAATCAAATCATAGCTATTCTGACTTACTTTTTTTGCGCTGAGTTGAATGGTGCTATTCCTGAATCTTTAAAATGTCGGGAAAGTGGTCAAATCAGCCCGAGAAAGTCATGGACACGCCCCCTTTTCTTTCTTTTTTTTAAAAATCAAATCATAGTTAATCTGACTTACTTTTTTGCGCTGAGTTGAATGGTGCTATTCCTGAATCTTTAAAATGTCGGGAAAGTGGTCAAATCAGCCCGAGAAAGTCATGGACACGCCCCCTTTTTTTTTTTTTTTTTTTTTAATCAAATCATAGCTATTCTGACTTACTTTTTTGCGCTGAGTTGAATGGTGCTATTCCTGAATCTTTAAAATGTCGGGAAAGTGGTCAAATCAGCCCAAGAAAGTCATGGACACGCCCCCTCGAGACTTAGTAAATTCTTTCTTCTTTTTTTTTCAAAAAAATCGGGAACCATCCTACCAGACTGATTGAAGGACGCTGAGTCGTCTGGTGCTAGTCCCGACTTTTTAAAATGTCGGGAAAGTGGTCAAATCAGCCCGAGAAAGTCATGGACACGTCCCCTTTTCTTTCTTTTTTTTTAAAATCAAATCATAGCTATTCTGACTTACTTTTTTTGCGCTGAGTTGAATGGTGCTATTCCTGAATCTTAAAAATTTCGGGAAAGTGGTCAAATCAGCCCGAGAAAGTCATGGACACGCCCCCTTTTCTTTCTTTTTTTTAAAAATCAAATCATAGTTAATCTGACTTACTTTTTTGCGCTGAGTTGAATGGTGCTATTCCTGAATCTTTAAAATGTCGGGAAAGTGGTCAAATCAGCCCGAGAAAGTCATGGACACGCCCCCTTTTCTTTCTTTTTTTTTAAAATCAAATCATAGCTATTCTGACTTACTTTTTTTGCGCTGAGTTGAATGGTGCTATTCCTGAATCTTTAAAATTTCGGGAAAGTGGTCAAATCAGCCCGAGAAAGTCATGGACACGCCCCCTTTTCTTTCTTTTTTTTAAAAATCAAATCATAGTTAATCTGACTTACTTTTTTGCGCTGAGTTGAATGGTGCTATTCCTGAATCTTTAAAATGTCGGGAAAGTGGTCAAATCAGCCCGAGAAAGTCATGGACACGCCCCCTTTTTTTTTTTTTTTTTTTTAATCAAATCATAGCTATTCTGACTTACTTTTTTGCGCTGAGTTGAATGGTGCTATTCCTGAATCTTTAAAATGTCGGGAAAGTGGTCAAATCAGCCCAAGAAAGTCATGGACACGCCCCCTCGAGACTTAGTAAATTCTTTCTTCTTTTTTTTCCAAAAAAATCGGGAACCATCCTACCAGACTGATTGAAGGACGCTGAGTCGTCTGGTGCTAGTCCCGACTTTTTAAAATGTCGGGAAAGTGGTCAAATCAGCCCGAGAAAGTCATGGACACGCCCCCTTTTCTTTCTTTTTTTTTAAAATCAAATCATAGCTATTCTGACTTACTTTTTTTGCGCTGAGTTGAATGGTGCTATTCCTGAATCTTTAAAATTTCGGGAAAGTGGTCAAATCAGCCCGAGAAAGTCATGGACACGCCCCCTTTTCTTTCTTTTTTTTAAAAATCAAATCATAGTTAATCTGACTTACTTTTTTGCGCTGAGTTGAATGGTGCTATTCCTGAATCTTTAAAATGTCGGGAAAGTGGTCAAATCAGCCCGAGAAAGTCATGGACACGCCCCCTTTTTTTTTTTTTTTTTTTTAATCAAATCATAGCTATTCTGACTTACTTTTTTGCGCTGAGTTGAATGGTGCTATTCCTGAATCTTTAAAATGTCGGGAAAGTGGTCAAATCAGCCCAAGAAAGTCATGGACACGCCCCCTCGAGACTTAGTAAATTCTTTCTTCTTTTTTTTTCAAAAAAATCGGGAACCATCCTACCAGACTGATTGAAGGACGCTGAGTCGTCTGGTGCTAGTCCCGACTTTTTAAAATGTCGGGAAAGTGGTCAAATCAGCCCGAGAAAGTCATGGACACGCCCCCTTTTCTTTCTTTTTTTTTAAAATCAAATCATAGCTATTCTGACTTACTTTTTTTGCGCTGAGTTGAATGGTGCTATTCCTGAATCTTAAAAATTTCGGGAAAGTGGTCAAATCAGCCCGAGAAAGTCATGGACACGCCCCCTTTTCTTTCTTTTTTTTAAAAATCAAATCATAGTTAATCTGACTTACTTTTTTGCGCTGAGTTGAATGGTGCTATTCCTGAATCTTTAAAATGTCGGGAAAGTGGTCAAATCAGCCCGAGAAAGTCATGGACACGCCCCCTTTTTTTTTTTTTTTTTTTTAATCAAATCATAGCTATTCTGACTTACTTTTTTGCGCTGAGTTGAATGGTGCTATTCCTGAATCTTTAAAATGTCGGGAAAGTGGTCAAATCAGCCCAAGAAAGTCATGGACACGCCCCCTCGAGACTTAGTAAATTCTTTCTTCTTTTTTTTTCAAAAAAATCGGGAACCATCCTACCAGACTGATTGAAGGACGCTGAGTCGTCTGGTGCTAGTCCCGACTTTTTAAAATGTCGGGAAAGTGGTCAAATCAGCCCGAGAAAGTCATGGACACGCCCCCTTTTCTTTCTTTTTTTTTAAAATCAAATCATAGCTATTCTGACTTACTTTTTTTGCGCTGAGTTGAATGGTGCTATTCCTGAATCTTTAAAATGTCGGGAAAGTGGTCAAATCAGCCCGAGAAAGTCATGGACACGCCCCCTTTTTTATAATTTTTTTAAATCAAATCATAGCTATTCTGACTTCCTTTTTTGCGCTGAGTTGAATGGTGCTATTCCTGAATCTTTAAAATGTCGGGAAAGTGGTCAAATCAGCCCGAGAAAGTCATGGACACGCCCCCTTTTTTTTTTTTTTTTTTTAATCAAATCATAGCTAATCTGACTTACTTTTTTGCGCTGAGTTGAATGGTGCTATTCCTGAATCTTTAAAATGTCGGGAAAGTGGTCAAATCAGCCCGAGAAAGTCATGGACACGCCCCCTCGAGACTTAGTAAATTCTTTCTTCTTTTTTTTCCAAAAAAATCGGGAACCATCCTACCAGACTGATTGAAGGACGCTGAGTCGTCTGGTGCTAGTCCCGACTTTTTAAAATGTCGGGAAAGTGGTCAAATCAGCCCGAGAAAGTCATGGACACGCCCCCTTTTCTTTCTTTTTTTTTAAAATCAAATCATAGCTATTCTGACTTACTTTTTTTGCGCTGAGTTGAATGGTGCTATTCCTGAATCTTTAAAATTTCGGGAAAGTGGTCAAATCAGCCCGAGAAAGTCATGGACACGCCCCCTTTTCTTTCTTTTTTTTAAAAATCAAATCATAGTTAATCTGACTTACTTTTTTGCGCTGAGTTGAATGGTGCTATTCCTGAATCTTTAAAATGTCGGGAAAGTGGTCAAATCAGCCCGAGAAAGTCATGGACACGCCCCCTTTTTTTTTTTTTTTTTTTTTAATCAAATCATAGCTATTCTGACTTACTTTTTTGCGCTGAGTTGAATGGTGCTATTCCTGAATCTTTAAAATGTCGGGAAAGTGGTCAAATCAGCCCAAGAAAGTCATGGACACGCCCCCTCGAGACTTAGTAAATTCTTTCTTCTTTTTTTTTCAAAAAAATCGGGAACCATCCTACCAGACTGATTGAAGGACGCTGAGTCGTCTGGTGCTAGTCCCGACTTTTTAAAATGTCGGGAAAGTGGTCAAATCAGCCCGAGAAAGTCATGGACACGCCCCCTTTTCTTTCTTTTTTTTAAAAATCAAATCATAGTTAATCTGACTTACTTTTTTGCGCTGAGTTGAATGGTGCTATTCCTGAATCTTTAAAATGTCGGGAAAGTGGTCAAATCAGCCCGAGAAAGTCATGGACACGCCCCCTTTTCTTTCTTTTTTTTTAAAATCAAATCATAGCTATTCTGACTTACTTTTTTTGCGCTGAGTTGAATGGTGCTATTCCTGAATCTTTAAAATTTCGGGAAAGTGGTCAAATCAGCCCGAGAAAGTCATGGACACGCCCCCTTTTCTTTCTTTTTTTTAAAAATCAAATCATAGTTAATCTGACTTACTTTTTTGCGCTGAGTTGAATGGTGCTATTCCTGAATCTTTAAAATGTCGGGAAAGTGGTCAAATCAGCCCGAGAAAGTCATGGACACGCCCCCTTTTTTTTTTTTTTTTTTTAATCAAATCATAGCTATTCTGACTTACTTTTTTGCGCTGAGTTGAATGGTGCTATTCCTGAATCTTTAAAATGTCGGGAAAGTGGTCAAATCAGCCCAAGAAAGTCATGGACACGCCCCCTTTTTTTTTTTTTTTTTTTTAATCAAATCATAGCTATTCTGACTTACTTTTTTGCGCTGAGTTGAATGGTGCTATTCCTGAATCTTTAAAATGTCGGGAAAGTGGTCAAATCAGCCCGAGAAAGTCATGGACACGCCCCCTTTTTTTTTTTTTTTTTTTTTAATCAAATCATAGCTATTCTGACTTACTTTTTTGCGCTGAGTTGAATGGTGCTATTCCTGAATCTTTAAAATGTCGGGAAAGTGGTCAAATCAGCCCAAGAAAGTCATGGACACGCCCCCTCGAGACTTAGTAAATTCTTTCTTCTTTTTTTTTCAAAAAAATCGGGAACCATCCTACCAGACTGATTGAAGGACGCTGAGTCGTCTGGTGCTAGTCCCGACTTTTTAAAATGTCGGGAAAGTGGTCAAATCAGCCCGAGAAAGTCATGGACACGCCCCCTTTTCTTTCTTTTTTTTTAAAATCAAATCATAGCTATTCTGACTTACTTTTTTTGCGCTGAGTTGAATGGTGCTATTCCTGAATCTTAAAAATTTCGGGAAAGTGGTCAAATCAGCCCGAGAAAGTCATGGACACGCCCCCTTTTCTTTCTTTTTTTTAAAAATCAAATCATAGTTAATCTGACTTACTTTTTTGCGCTGAGTTGAATGGTGCTATTCCTGAATCTTTAAAATGTCGGGAAAGTGGTCAAATCAGCCCGAGAAAGTCATGGACACGCCCCCTTTTCTTTCTTTTTTTTTAAAATCAAATCATAGCTATTCTGACTTACTTTTTTTGCGCTGAGTTGAATGGTGCTATTCCTGAATCTTTAAAATTTCGGGAAAGTGGTCAAATCAGCCCGAGAAAGTCATGGACACGCCCCCTTTTCTTTCTTTTTTTTAAAAATCAAATCATAGTTAATCTGACTTACTTTTTTGCGCTGAGTTGAATGGTGCTATTCCTGAATCTTTAAAATGTCGGGAAAGTGGTCAAATCAGCCCGAGAAAGTCATGGACACGCCCCCTTTTTTTTTTTTTTTTTTTTAATCAAATCATAGCTATTCTGACTTACTTTTTTGCGCTGAGTTGAATGGTGCTATTCCTGAATCTTTAAAATGTCGGGAAAGTGGTCAAATCAGCCCAAGAAAGTCATGGACACGCCCCCTCGAGACTTAGTAAATTCTTTCTTCTTTTTTTTTCAAAAAAATCGGGAACCATCCTACCAGATTAATTGAAGGACGCTGAGTCGTCTGGTGCTAGTCCCGACTTTTTAAAATGTCGGGAAAGTGGTCAAATCAGCCCGAGAAAGTCATGGACACGCCCCCTTTTCTTTCTTTTTTTAAAATCAAATCATAGCTAATCTGACTTACTTTTTTGCGCTGAGTTGAATGGTGCTATTCCTGAATCTTTAAAATGTCGGGAAAGTGGTCAAATCAGCCCGAGAAAGTCATGGACACGCCCCCTTTTTTTATTTTTTTAAATCAAATCATAGCTATTCTGACTTCCTTTTTTGCGCTGAGTTGAATGGTGCTATTCCTGAATCTTTAAAATGTCGGGAAAGTGGTCAAATCAGCCCGAGAAAGTCATGGACACGCCCTCTTTTTTTTTTCTTTTTTTTTTAATCAAATCATAGCTAATCTGACTTACTTTTTTGCGCTGAGTTTAATGGTGCTATTCCTGAATCTTTAAAATGTCGGGAAAGTGGTCAAATCAGCCCAAGAAAGTCATGGACACGCCCCCTCGAGACTTAGTAAATTCTTTCTTCTTTTTTTTTCAAAAAAATCGGGAACCATCCTACCAGACTGATTGAAGGACGCTGAGTCGTCTGGTGCTAGTCCCGACTTTTTAAAATGTCGGGAAAGTGGTCAAATCAGCCCGAGAAAGTCATGGACACGCCCCCTTTTCTTTCTTTTTTTTTAAAATCAAATCATAGCTATTCTGACTTACTTTTTTTGCGCTGAGTTGAATGGTGCTATTCCTGAATCTTTAAAATTTCGGGAAAGTGGTCAAATCAGCCCGAGAAAGTCATGGACACGCCCCCTTTTCTTTCTTTTTTTTAAAAATCAAATCATAGTTAATCTGACTTACTTTTTTGCGCTGAGTTGAATGGTGCTATTCCTGAATCTTTAAAATGTCGGGAAAGTGGTCAAATCAGCCCGAGAAAGTCATGGACACGCCCCCTTTTTTTTTTTTTTTTTTTTAATCAAATCATAGCTATTCTGACTTACTTTTTTGCGCTGAGTTGAATGGTGCTATTCCTGAATCTTTAAAATGTCGGGAAAGTGGTCAAATCAGCCCAAGAAAGTCATGGACACGCCCCCTCGAGACTTAGTAAATTCTTTCTTCTTTTTTTTTCAAAAAAATCGGGAACCATCCTACCAGATTAATTGAAGGACGCTGAGTCGTCTGGTGCTAGTCCCGACTTTTTAAAATGTCGGGAAAGTGGTCAAATCAGCCCGAGAAAGTCATGGACACGCCCCCTTTTCTTTCTTTTTTTTTTAAATCAAATCATAGCTAGTCTGACTTACTTTTTTGCGCTGAGTTGAATGGTGCTATTCCTGAATCTTTAAAATTTCGGGAAAGTGGTCAAATCAGCCCGAGAAAGTCATGGACACGCCCCCTTTTTTTTTTTTTTTTTTAATCAAATCATAGCTATTCTGACTTACTTTTTTGCGCTGAGTTGAATGGTGCTATTCCTGAATCTTTAAAATGTCGGGAAAGTGGTCAAATCAGCCCAAGAAAGTCATGGACACGCCCCCTCGAGACTTAGTAAATTCTTTCTTCTTTTTTTTTCAAAAAAATCGGGAACCATCCTACCAGACTGATTGAAGGACGCTGAGTCGTCTGGTGCTAGTCCCGACTTTTTAAAATGTCGGGAAAGTGGTCAAATCAGCCCGAGAAAGTCATGGACACGCCCCCTTTTCTTTCTTTTTTTTTAAAATCAAATCATAGCTATTCTGACTTACTTTTTTTGCGCTGAGTTGAATGGTGCTATTCCTGAATCTTAAAAATTTCGGGAAAGTGGTCAAATCAGCCCGAGAAAGTCATGGACACGCCCCCTTTTCTTTCTTTTTTTTAAAAATCAAATCATAGTTAATCTGACTTACTTTTTTGCGCTGAGTTGAATGGTGCTATTCCTGAATCTTTAAAATGTCGGGAAAGTGGTCAAATCAGCCCGAGAAAGTCATGGACACGCCCCCTTTTCTTTCTTTTTTTTTAAAATCAAATCATAGCTATTCTGACTTACTTTTTTTGCGCTGAGTTGAATGGTGCTATTCCTGAATCTTTAAAATTTCGGGAAAGTGGTCAAATCAGCCCGAGAAAGTCATGGACACGCCCCCTTTTCTTTCTTTTTTTTAAAAATCAAATCATAGTTAATCTGACTTACTTTTTTGCGCTGAGTTGAATGGTGCTATTCCTGAATCTTTAAAATGTCGGGAAAGTGGTCAAATCAGCCCGAGAAAGTCATGGACACGCCCCCTTTTTTTTCTTTTTTTTTTTTAATCAAATCATAGCTATTCTGACTTACTTTTTTGCGCTGAGTTGAATGGTGCTATTCCTGAATCTTTAAAATGTCGGGAAAGTGGTCAAATCAGCCCAAGAAAGTCATGGACACGCCCCCTCGAGACTTAGTAAATTCTTTCTTCTTTTTTTTCCAAAAAAATCGGGAACCATCCTACCAGACTGATTGAAGGACGCTGAGTCGTCTGGTGCTAGTCCCGACTTTTTAAAATGTCGGGAAAGTGGTCAAATCAGCCCGAGAAAGTCATGGACACGCCCCCTTTTCTTCCTTTTTTTTAAAAATCAAATCATAGCTATTCTGACTTACTTTTTTTGCGCTGAGTTGAATGGTGCTATTCCTGAATCTTTAAAATTTCGGGAAAGTGGTCAAATCAGCCCGAGAAAGTCATGGACACGCCCCCTTTTCTTTCTTTTTTTTAAAAATCAAATCATAGTTAATCTGACTTACTTTTTTGCGCTGAGTTGAATGGTGCTATTCCTGAATCTTTAAAATGTCGGGAAAGTGGTCAAATCAGCCCGAGAAAGTCATGGACACGCCCCCTTTTTTTTTTTTTTTTTTTTTAATCAAATCATAGCTATTCTGACTTACTTTTTTGCGCTGAGTTGAATGGTGCTATTCCTGAATCTTTAAAATGTCGGGAAAGTGGTCAAATCAGCCCAAGAAAGTCATGGACACGCCCCCTCGAGACTTAGTAAATTCTTTCTTCTTTTTTTTTCAAAAAAATCGGGAACCATCCTACCAGACTGATTGAAGGACGCTGAGTCGTCTGGTGCTAGTCCCGACTTTTTAAAATGTCGGGAAAGTGGTCAAATCAGCCCGAGAAAGTCATGGACACGCCCCCTTTTCTTTCTTTTTTTTTAAAATCAAATCATAGCTATTCTGACTTACTTTTTTTGCGCTGAGTTGAATGGTGCTATTCCTGAATCTTAAAAATTTCGGGAAAGTGGTCAAATCAGCCCGAGAAAGTCATGGACACGCCCCCTTTTCTTTCTTTTTTTTAAAAATCAAATCATAGTTAATCTGACTTACTTTTTTGCGCTGAGTTGAATGGTGCTATTCCTGAATCTTTAAAATGTCGGGAAAGTGGTCAAATCAGCCCGAGAAAGTCATGGACACGCCCCCTTTTCTTTCTTTTTTTTTAAAATCAAATCATAGCTATTCTGACTTACTTTTTTTGCGCTGAGTTGAATGGTGCTATTCCTGAATCTTTAAAATTTCGGGAAAGTGGTCAAATCAGCCCGAGAAAGTCATGGACACGCCCCCTTTTCTTTCTTTTTTTTAAAAATCAAATCATAGTTAATCTGACTTACTTTTTTGCGCTGAGTTGAATGGTGCTATTCCTGAATCTTTAAAATGTCGGGAAAGTGGTCAAATCAGCCCGAGAAAGTCATGGACACGCCCCCTTTTTTTTTTTTTTTTTTTTAATCAAATCATAGCTATTCTGACTTACTTTTTTGCGCTGAGTTGAATGGTGCTATTCCTGAATCTTTAAAATGTCGGGAAAGTGGTCAAATCAGCCCAAGAAAGTCATGGACACGCCCCCTCGAGACTTAGTAAATTCTTTCTTCTTTTTTTTTCAAAAAAATCGGGAACCATCCTACCAGATTAATTGAAGGACGCTGAGTCGTCTGGTGCTATTCCTGAATCTTTAAAATGTCGGGAAAGTGGTCAAATCAGCCCGAGAAAGCCATGGACACGCCCTCTTTTTTTTTTCTTTTTTTTTTAATCAAATCATAGCTAATCTGACTTACTTTTTTGCGCTGAGTTGAATGGTGCTATTCCTGAATCTTTAAAATGTCGGGAAAGTGGTCAAATCAGCCCAAGAAAGTCATGGACACGCCCCCTCGAGACTTAGTAAATTCTTTCTTCTTTTTTTTTCAAAAAAATCGGGAACCATCCTACCAGACTGATTGAAGGACGCTGAGTCGTCTGGTGCTAGTCCCGACTTTTTAAAATGTCGGGAAAGTGGTCAAATCAGCCCGAGAAAGTCATGGACACGCCCCCTTTTCTTTCTTTTTTTTAAAAATCAAATCATAGCTATTCTGACTTACTTTTTTGCGCTGAGTTGAATGGTGCTATTCCTGAATCTTTAAAATGTCGGGAAAGTGGTCAAATCAGCCCAAGAAAGTCATGGACACGCCCCCTCGAGACTTAGTAAATTCTTTCTTCTTTTTTTTTCAAAAAAATCGGGAACCATCCTACCAGACTGATTGAAGGACGCTGAGTCGTCTGGTGCTAGTCCCGACTTTTTAAAATGTCGGGAAAGTGGTCAAATCAGCCCGAGAAAGTCATGGACACGCCCCCTTTTCTTTCTTTTTTTTTAAAATCAAATCATAGCTATTCTGACTTACTTTTTTTGCGCTGAGTTGAATGGTGCTATTCCTGAATCTTAAAAATTTCGGGAAAGTGGTCAAATCAGCCCGAGAAAGTCATGGACACGCCCCCTTTTCTTTCTTTTTTTTAAAAATCAAATCATAGTTAATCTGACTTACTTTTTTGCGCTGAGTTGAATGGTGCTATTCCTGAATCTTTAAAATGTCGGGAAAGTGGTCAAATCAGCCCGAGAAAGTCATGGACACGCCCCCTTTTCTTTCTTTTTTTTTAAAATCAAATCATAGCTATTCTGACTTACTTTTTTTGCGCTGAGTTGAATGGTGCTATTCCTGAATCTTTAAAATTTCGGGAAAGTGGTCAAATCAGCCCGAGAAAGTCATGGACACGCCCCCTTTTCTTTCTTTTTTTTAAAAATCAAATCATAGTTAATCTGACTTACTTTTTTGCGCTGAGTTGAATGGTGCTATTCCTGAATCTTTAAAATGTCGGGAAAGTGGTCAAATCAGCCCGAGAAAGTCATGGACACGCCCCCTTTTTTTTTTTTTTTTTTTTAATCAAATCATAGCTATTCTGACTTACTTTTTTGCGCTGAGTTGAATGGTGCTATTCCTGAATCTTTAAAATGTCGGGAAAGTGGTCAAATCAGCCCAAGAAAGTCATGGACACGCCCCCTCGAGACTTAGTAAATTCTTTCTTCTTTTTTTTTCAAAAAAATCGGGAACCATCCTACCAGATTAATTGAAGGACGCTGAGTCGTCTGGTGCTATTCCTGAATCTTTAAAATGTCGGGAAAGTGGTCAAATCAGCCCGAGAAAGCCATGGACACGCCCTCTTTTTTTTTTCTTTTTTTTTTAATCAAATCATAGCTAATCTGACTTACTTTTTTGCGCTGAGTTGAATGGTGCTATTCCTGAATCTTTAAAATGTCGGGAAAGTGGTCAAATCAGCCCAAGAAAGTCATGGACACGCCCCCTCGAGACTTAATAAATTCTTTCTTCTTTTTTTTTCAAAAAAATCGGGAACCATCCTACCAGACTGATTGAAGGACGCTGAGTCGTCTGGTGCTAGTCCCGACTTTTTAAAATGTCGGGAAAGTGGTCAAATCAGCCCGAGAAAGTCATGGACACGCCCCCTTTTCTTTCTTTTTTTTAAAAATCAAATCATAGCTATTCTGACTTACTTTTTTTGCGCTGAGTTGAATGGTGCTATTCCTGAATCTTTAAAATTTCGGGAAAGTGGTCAAATCAGCCCGAGAAAGTCATGGACACGCCCCCTTTTCTTTCTTTTTTTTAAAAATCAAATCATAGTTAATCTGACTTACTTTTTTGCGCTGAGTTGAATGGTGCTATTCCTGAATCTTTAAAATGTCGGGAAAGTGGTCAAATCAGCCCGAGAAAGTCATGGACACGCCCCCTTTTCTTTCTTTTTTTTTTAAATCAAATCATAGCTAGTCTGACTTACTTTTTTTTGCGCTGAGTTGAATGGTGCTATTCCTGAATCTTTAAAATTTCGGGAAAGTGGTCAAATCAGCCCGAGAAAGTCATGGACACGCCCCCTTTTTTTTTTTTTTTTTTAATCAAATCATAGCTATTCTGACTTACTTTTTTGCGCTGAGTTGAATGGTGCTATTCCTGAATCTTTAAAATGTCGGGAAAGTGGTCAAATCAGCCCAAGAAAGTCATGGACACGCCCCCTCGAGACTTAGTAAATTCTTTCTTCTTTTTTTTTCAAAAAAATCGGGAACCATCCTACCAGACTGATTGAAGGACGCTGAGTCGTCTGGTGCTAGTCCCGACTTTTTAAAATGTCGGGAAAGTGGTCAAATCAGCCCGAGAAAGTCATGGACACGCCCCCTTTTCTTTCTTTTTTTTTAAAATCAAATCATAGCTATTCTGACTTACTTTTTTACGCTGAGTTGAATGGTGCTATTCCTGAATCTTTAAAATGTCGGGAAAGTGGTCAAATCAGCCCAAGAAAGTCATGGACACGCCCCCTCGAGACTTAGTAAATTCTTTCTTCTTTTTTTTTCAAAAAAATCGGGAACCATCCTACCAGATTAATTGAAGGACGCTGAGTCGTCTGGTGCTAGTCCCGACTTTTTAAAATGTCGGGAAAGTGGTCAAATCAGCCCGAGAAAGTCATGGACACGCCCCCTTTTCTTTCTTTTTTTAAAATCAAATCATAGCTAATCTGACTTACTTTTTTGCGCTGAGTTGAATGGTGCTATTCCTGAATCTTTAAAATGTCGGGAAAGTGGTCAAATCAGCCCGAGAAAGTCATGGACACGCCCCCTTTTTTTATTTTTTTAAATCAAATCATAGCTAATCTGACTTACTTTTTTGCGCTGAGTTGAATGGTGCTATTCCTGAATCTTTAAAATGTCGGGAAAGTGGTCAAATCAGCCCGAGAAAGTCATGGACACGCCCCCTTTTCTTTCTTTTTTTTTAAAATCAAATCATAGCTATTCTGACTTACTTTTTTGCGCTGAGTTGAATGGTGCTATTCCTGAATCTTTAAAATGTCGGGAAAGTGGTCAAATCAGCCCGAGAAAGTCATGGACACGCCCCCTTTTTTTATTTTTTTAAATCAAATCATAGCTAATCTGACTTACTTTTTTGCGCTGAGTTGAATGGTGCTATTCCTGAATCTTTAAAATGTCGGGAAAGTGGTCAAATCAGCCCGAGAAAGTCATGGACACGCCCCCTTTTTTTATTTTTTTAAATCAAATCATAGCTATTCTGACTTCCTTTTTTGCGCTGAGTTGAATGGTGCTATTCCTGAATCTTTAAAATGTCGGGAAAGTGGTCAAATCAGCCCGAGAAAGTCATGGACACGCCCTCTTTTTTTTTTCTTTTTTTTTTAATCAAATCATAGCTAATCTGACTTACTTTTTTGCGCTGAGTTGAATGGTGCTATTCCTGAATCTTTAAAATGTCGGGAAAGTGGTCAAATCAGCCCAAGAAAGTCATGGACACGCCCCCTCGAGACTTAGTAAATTCTTTCTTCTTTTTTTTTCAAAAAAATCGGGAACCATCCTACCAGACTGATTGAAGGACGCTGAGTCGTCTGGTGCTAGTCCCGACTTTTTAAAATGTCGGGAAAGTGGTCAAATCAGCCCGAGAAAGTCATGGACACGCCCCCTTTTCTTTCTTTTTTTTTAAAATCAAATCATAGCTATTCTGACTTACTTTTTTTGCGCTGAGTTGAATGGTGCTATTCCTGAATCTTTAAAATTTCGGGAAAGTGGTCAAATCAGCCCGAGAAAGTCATGGACACGCCCCCTTTTCTTTCTTTTTTTTAAAAATCAAATCATAGTTAATCTGACTTACTTTTTTGCGCTGAGTTGAATGGTGCTATTCCTGAATCTTTAAAATGTCGGGAAAGTGGTCAAATCAGCCCGAGAAAGTCATGGACACGCCCCCTTTTTTTTTTTTTTTTTTTTAATCAAATCATAGCTATTCTGACTTACTTTTTTGCGCTGAGTTGAATGGTGCTATTCCTGAATCTTTAAAATGTCGGGAAAGTGGTCAAATCAGCCCAAGAAAGTCATGGACACGCCCCCTCGAGACTTAGTAAATTCTTTCTTCTTTTTTTTTCAAAAAAATCGGGAACCATCCTACCAGATTAATTGAAGGACGCTGAGTCGTCTGGTGCTAGTCCCGACTTTTTAAAATGTCGGGAAAGTGGTCAAATCAGCCCGAGAAAGTCATGGACACGCCCCCTTTTCTTTCTTTTTTTTAAAAATCAAATCATAGCTATTCTGACTTACTTTTTTTGCGCTGAGTTGAATGGTGCTATTCCTGAATCTTTAAAATTTCGGGAAAGTGGTCAAATCAGCCCGAGAAAGTCATGGACACGCCCCCTTTTTTTTTTTTTTTTTTTAATCAAATCATAGCTATTCTGACTTACTTTTTTGCGCTGAGTTGAATGGTGCTATTCCTGAATCTTTAAAATGTCGGGAAAGTGGTCAAATCAGCCCAAGAAAGTCATGGACACGCCCCCTCGAGACTTAGTAAATTCTTTCTTCTTTTTTTTTCAAAAAAATCGGGAACCATCCTACCAGACTGATTGAAGGACGCTGAGTCGTCTGGTGCTAGTCCCGACTTTTTAAAATGTCGGGAAAGTGGTCAAATCAGCCCGAGAAAGTCATGGACACGCCCCCTTTTCTTTCTTTTTTTTTAAAATCAAATCATAGCTATTCTGACTTACTTTTTTTGCGCTGAGTTGAATGGTGCTATTCCTGAATCTTTAAAATTTCGGGAAAGTGGTCAAATCAGCCCGAGAAAGTCATGGACACGCCCCCTTTTCTTTCTTTTTTTTAAAAATCAAATCATAGTTAATCTGACTTACTTTTTTGCGCTGAGTTGAATGGTGCTATTCCTGAATCTTTAAAATGTCGGGAAAGTGGTCAAATCAGCCCGAGAAAGTCATGGACACGCCCCCTTTTTTTTTTTTTTTTTTTTAATCAAATCATAGCTATTCTGACTTACTTTTTTGCGCTGAGTTGAATGGTGCTATTCCTGAATCTTTAAAATGTCGGGAAAGTGGTCAAATCAGCCCAAGAAAGTCATGGACACGCCCCCTCGAGACTTAGTAAATTCTTTCTTCTTTTTTTTTCAAAAAAATCGGGAACCATCCTACCAGATTAATTGAAGGACGCTGAGTCGTCTGGTGCTAGTCCCGACTTTTTAAAATGTCGGGAAAGTGGTCAAATCAGCCCGAGAAAGTCATGGACACGCCCCCTTTTCTTTCTTTTTTTTTTAAATCAAATCATAGCTAGTCTGACTTACTTTTTTTGCGCTGAGTTGAATGGTGCTATTCCTGAATCTTTAAAATTTCGGGAAAGTGGTCAAATCAGCCCGAGAAAGTCATGGACACGCCCCCTTTTTTTTTTTTTTTTTTAATCAAATCATAGCTATTCTGACTTACTTTTTTGCGCTGAGTTGAATGGTGCTATTCCTGAATCTTTAAAATGTCGGGAAAGTGGTCAAATCAGCCCAAGAAAGTCATGGACACGCCCCCTCGAGACTTAGTAAATTCTTTCTTCTTTTTTTTTCAAAAAAATCGGGAACCATCCTACCAGACTGATTGAAGGACGCTGAGTCGTCTGGTGCTAGTCCCGACTTTTTAAAATGTCGGGAAAGTGGTCAAATCAGCCCGAGAAAGTCATGGACACGCCCCCTTTTCTTTCTTTTTTTTAAAAATCAAATCATAGCTATTCTGACTTACTTTTTTTGCGCTGAGTTGAATGGTGCTATTCCTGAATCTTAAAAATTTCGGGAAAGTGGTCAAATCAGCCCGAGAAAGTCATGGACACGCCCCCTTTTCTTTCTTTTTTTTAAAAATCAAATCATAGTTAATCTGACTTACTTTTTTGCGCTGAGTTGAATGGTGCTATTCCTGAATCTTTAAAATGTCGGGAAAGTGGTCAAATCAGCCCGAGAAAGTCATGGACACGCCCCCTTTTCTTTCTTTTTTTTAAAAATCAAATCATAGCTATTTTGACTTACTTTTTTTGCGCTGAGTTGAATGGTGCTATTCCTGAATCTTTAAAATTTCGGGAAAGTGGTCAAATCAGCCCGAGAAAGTCATGGACACGCCCCCTTTTCTTTCTTTTTTTTAAAAATCAAATCATAGTTAATCTGACTTACTTTTTTGCGCTGAGTTGAATGGTGCTATTCCTGAATCTTTAAAATGTCGGGAAAGTGGTCAAATCAGCCCGAGAAAGTCATGGACACGCCCCCTTTTCTTTCTTTTTTTTAAAAATCAAATCATAGCTATTCTGACTTACTTTTTTTGCGCTGAGTTGAATGGTGCTATTCCTGAATCTTTAAAATTTCGGGAAAGTGGTCAAATCAGCCCGAGAAAGTCATGGACACGCCCCCTTTTCTTTCTTTTTTTTAAAAATCAAATCATAGTTAATCTGACTTACTTTTTTGCGCTGAGTTGAATGGTGCTATTCCTGAATCTTTAAAATGTCGGGAAAGTGGTCAAATCAGCCCGAGAAAGTCATGGACACGCCCCCTTTTTTTTTTTTTTTTTTTTTAATCAAATCATAGCTATTCTGACTTACTTTTTTGCGCTGAGTTGAATGGTGCTATTCCTGAATCTTTAAAATGTCGGGAAAGTGGTCAAATCAGCCCAAGAAAGTCATGGACACGCCCCCTCGAGACTTAGTAAATTCTTTCTTCTTTTTTTTTCAAAAAAATCGGGAACCATCCTACCAGACTGATTGAAGGACGCTGAGTCGTCTGGTGCTAGTCCCGACTTTTTAAAATGTCGGGAAAGTGGTCAAATCAGCCCGAGAAAGTCATGGACACGCCCCCTTTTCTTTCTTTTTTTTTAAAATCAAATCATAGCTATTCTGACTTACTTTTTTTGCGCTGAGTTGAATGGTGCTATTCCTGAATCTTAAAAATTTCGGGAAAGTGGTCAAATCAGCCCGAGAAAGTCATGGACACGCCCCCTTTTCTTTCTTTTTTTTAAAAATCAAATCATAGTTAATCTGACTTACTTTTTTGCGCTGAGTTGAATGGTGCTATTCCTGAATCTTTAAAATGTCGGGAAAGTGGTCAAATCAGCCCGAGAAAGTCATGGACACGCCCCCTTTTCTTTCTTTTTTTTTAAAATCAAATCATAGCTATTCTGACTTACTTTTTTTGCGCTGAGTTGAATGGTGCTATTCCTGAATCTTTAAAATTTCGGGAAAGTGGTCAAATCAGCCCGAGAAAGTCATGGACACGCCCCCTTTTCTTTCTTTTTTTTAAAAATCAAATCATAGTTAATCTGACTTACTTTTTTGCGCTGAGTTGAATGGTGCTATTCCTGAATCTTTAAAATGTCGGGAAAGTGGTCAAATCAGCCCGAGAAAGTCATGGACACGCCCCCTTTTTTTTTTTTTTTTTTTTAATCAAATCATAGCTATTCTGACTTACTTTTTTGCGCTGAGTTGAATGGTGCTATTCCTGAATCTTTAAAATGTCGGGAAAGTGGTCAAATCAGCCCAAGAAAGTCATGGACACGCCCCCTCGAGACTTAGTAAATTCTTTCTTCTTTTTTTTTCAAAAAAATCGGGAACCATCCTACCAGATTAATTGAAGGACGCTGAGTCGTCTGGTGCTATTCCTGAATCTTTAAAATGTCGGGAAAGTGGTCAAATCAGCCCGAGAAAGCCATGGACACGCCCTCTTTTTTTTTTCTTTTTTTTTTAATCAAATCATAGCTAATCTGACTTACTTTTTTGCGCTGAGTTGAATGGTGCTATTCCTGAATCTTTAAAATGTCGGGAAAGTGGTCAAATCAGCCCAAGAAAGTCATGGACACGCCCCCTCGAGACTTAATAAATTCTTTCTTCTTTTTTTTTCAAAAAAATCGGGAACCATCCTACCAGACTGATTGAAGGACGCTGAGTCGTCTGGTGCTAGTCCCGACTTTTTAAAATGTCGGGAAAGTGGTCAAATCAGCCCGAGAAAGTCATGGACACGCCCCCTTTTCTTTCTTTTTTTTAAAAATCAAATCATAGCTATTCTGACTTACTTTTTTTGCGCTGAGTTGAATGGTGCTATTCCTGAATCTTTAAAATTTCGGGAAAGTGGTCAAATCAGCCCGAGAAAGTCATGGACACGCCCCCTTTTCTTTCTTTTTTTTAAAAATCAAATCATAGTTAATCTGACTTACTTTTTTGCGCTGAGTTGAATGGTGCTATTCCTGAATCTTTAAAATGTCGGGAAAGTGGTCAAATCAGCCCGAGAAAGTCATGGACACGCCCCCTTTTCTTTCTTTTTTTTTTAAATCAAATCATAGCTAGTCTGACTTACTTTTTTTTGCGCTGAGTTGAATGGTGCTATTCCTGAATCTTTAAAATTTCGGGAAAGTGGTCAAATCAGCCCGAGAAAGTCATGGACACGCCCCCTTTTTTTTTTTTTTTTTTAATCAAATCATAGCTATTCTGACTTACTTTTTTGCGCTGAGTTGAATGGTGCTATTCCTGAATCTTTAAAATGTCGGGAAAGTGGTCAAATCAGCCCAAGAAAGTCATGGACACGCCCCCTCGAGACTTAGTAAATTCTTTCTTCTTTTTTTTTCAAAAAAATCGGGAACCATCCTACCAGACTGATTGAAGGACGCTGAGTCGTCTGGTGCTAGTCCCGACTTTTTAAAATGTCGGGAAAGTGGTCAAATCAGCCCGAGAAAGTCATGGACACGCCCCCTTTTCTTTCTTTTTTTTTAAAATCAAATCATAGCTATTCTGACTTACTTTTTTACGCTGAGTTGAATGGTGCTATTCCTGAATCTTTAAAATGTCGGGAAAGTGGTCAAATCAGCCCAAGAAAGTCATGGACACGCCCCCTCGAGACTTAGTAAATTCTTTCTTCTTTTTTTTTCAAAAAAATCGGGAACCATCCTACCAGATTAATTGAAGGACGCTGAGTCGTCTGGTGCTAGTCCCGACTTTTTAAAATGTCGGGAAAGTGGTCAAATCAGCCCGAGAAAGTCATGGACACGCCCCCTTTTCTTTCTTTTTTTAAAATCAAATCATAGCTAATCTGACTTACTTTTTTGCGCTGAGTTGAATGGTGCTATTCCTGAATCTTTAAAATGTCGGGAAAGTGGTCAAATCAGCCCGAGAAAGTCATGGACACGCCCCCTTTTTTTATTTTTTTAAATCAAATCATAGCTAATCTGACTTACTTTTTTGCGCTGAGTTGAATGGTGCTATTCCTGAATCTTTAAAATGTCGGGAAAGTGGTCAAATCAGCCCGAGAAAGTCATGGACACGCCCCCTTTTCTTTCTTTTTTTTTAAAATCAAATCATAGCTATTCTGACTTACTTTTTTGCGCTGAGTTGAATGGTGCTATTCCTGAATCTTTAAAATGTCGGGAAAGTGGTCAAATCAGCCCGAGAAAGTCATGGACACGCCCCCTTTTTTTATTTTTTTAAATCAAATCATAGCTAATCTGACTTACTTTTTTGCGCTGAGTTGAATGGTGCTATTCCTGAATCTTTAAAATGTCGGGAAAGTGGTCAAATCAGCCCGAGAAAGTCATGGACACGCCCCCTTTTTTTATTTTTTTAAATCAAATCATAGCTATTCTGACTTCCTTTTTTGCGCTGAGTTGAATGGTGCTATTCCTGAATCTTTAAAATGTCGGGAAAGTGGTCAAATCAGCCCGAGAAAGTCATGGACACGCCCTCTTTTTTTTTTCTTTTTTTTTTAATCAAATCATAGCTAATCTGACTTACTTTTTTGCGCTGAGTTGAATGGTGCTATTCCTGAATCTTTAAAATGTCGGGAAAGTGGTCAAATCAGCCCAAGAAAGTCATGGACACGCCCCCTCGAGACTTAGTAAATTCTTTCTTCTTTTTTTTTCAAAAAAATCGGGAACCATCCTACCAGACTGATTGAAGGACGCTGAGTCGTCTGGTGCTAGTCCCGACTTTTTAAAATGTCGGGAAAGTGGTCAAATCAGCCCGAGAAAGTCATGGACACGCCCCCTTTTCTTTCTTTTTTTTTAAAATCAAATCATAGCTATTCTGACTTACTTTTTTTGCGCTGAGTTGAATGGTGCTATTCCTGAATCTTTAAAATTTCGGGAAAGTGGTCAAATCAGCCCGAGAAAGTCATGGACACGCCCCCTTTTCTTTCTTTTTTTTAAAAATCAAATCATAGTTAATCTGACTTACTTTTTTGCGCTGAGTTGAATGGTGCTATTCCTGAATCTTTAAAATGTCGGGAAAGTGGTCAAATCAGCCCGAGAAAGTCATGGACACGCCCCCTTTTTTTTTTTTTTTTTTTTAATCAAATCATAGCTATTCTGACTTACTTTTTTGCGCTGAGTTGAATGGTGCTATTCCTGAATCTTTAAAATGTCGGGAAAGTGGTCAAATCAGCCCAAGAAAGTCATGGACACGCCCCCTCGAGACTTAGTAAATTCTTTCTTCTTTTTTTTTCAAAAAAATCGGGAACCATCCTACCAGATTAATTGAAGGACGCTGAGTCGTCTGGTGCTAGTCCCGACTTTTTAAAATGTCGGGAAAGTGGTCAAATCAGCCCGAGAAAGTCATGGACACGCCCCCTTTTCTTTCTTTTTTTTAAAAATCAAATCATAGCTATTCTGACTTACTTTTTTTGCGCTGAGTTGAATGGTGCTATTCCTGAATCTTTAAAATTTCGGGAAAGTGGTCAAATCAGCCCGAGAAAGTCATGGACACGCCCCCTTTTTTTTTTTTTTTTTTTAATCAAATCATAGCTATTCTGACTTACTTTTTTGCGCTGAGTTGAATGGTGCTATTCCTGAATCTTTAAAATGTCGGGAAAGTGGTCAAATCAGCCCAAGAAAGTCATGGACACGCCCCCTCGAGACTTAGTAAATTCTTTCTTCTTTTTTTTTCAAAAAAATCGGGAACCATCCTACCAGACTGATTGAAGGACGCTGAGTCGTCTGGTGCTAGTCCCGACTTTTTAAAATGTCGGGAAAGTGGTCAAATCAGCCCGAGAAAGTCATGGACACGCCCCCTTTTCTTTCTTTTTTTTTAAAATCAAATCATAGCTATTCTGACTTACTTTTTTTGCGCTGAGTTGAATGGTGCTATTCCTGAATCTTTAAAATTTCGGGAAAGTGGTCAAATCAGCCCGAGAAAGTCATGGACACGCCCCCTTTTCTTTCTTTTTTTTAAAAATCAAATCATAGTTAATCTGACTTACTTTTTTGCGCTGAGTTGAATGGTGCTATTCCTGAATCTTTAAAATGTCGGGAAAGTGGTCAAATCAGCCCGAGAAAGTCATGGACACGCCCCCTTTTTTTTTTTTTTTTTTTAATCAAATCATAGCTATTCTGACTTACTTTTTTGCGCTGAGTTGAATGGTGCTATTCCTGAATCTTTAAAATGTCGGGAAAGTGGTCAAATCAGCCCAAGAAAGTCATGGACACGCCCCCTCGAGACTTAGTAAATTCTTTCTTCTTTTTTTTTCAAAAAAATCGGGAACCATCCTACCAGATTAATTGAAGGACGCTGAGTCGTCTGGTGCTAGTCCCGACTTTTTAAAATGTCGGGAAAGTGGTCAAATCAGCCCGAGAAAGTCATGGACACGCCCCCTTTTCTTTCTTTTTTTTTTAAATCAAATCATAGCTAGTCTGACTTACTTTTTTTGCGCTGAGTTGAATGGTGCTATTCCTGAATCTTTAAAATTTCGGGAAAGTGGTCAAATCAGCCCGAGAAAGTCATGGACACGCCCCCTTTTTTTTTTTTTTTTTTAATCAAATCATAGCTATTCTGACTTACTTTTTTGCGCTGAGTTGAATGGTGCTATTCCTGAATCTTTAAAATGTCGGGAAAGTGGTCAAATCAGCCCAAGAAAGTCATGGACACGCCCCCTCGAGACTTAGTAAATTCTTTCTTCTTTTTTTTTCAAAAAAATCGGGAACCATCCTACCAGACTGATTGAAGGACGCTGAGTCGTCTGGTGCTAGTCCCGACTTTTTAAAATGTCGGGAAAGTGGTCAAATCAGCCCGAGAAAGTCATGGACACGCCCCCTTTTCTTTCTTTTTTTTTAAAATCAAATCATAGCTATTCTGACTTACTTTTTTTGCGCTGAGTTGAATGGTGCTATTCCTGAATCTTAAAAATTTCGGGAAAGTGGTCAAATCAGCCCGAGAAAGTCATGGACACGCCCCCTTTTCTTTCTTTTTTTTAAAAATCAAATCATAGTTAATCTGACTTACTTTTTTGCGCTGAGTTGAATGGTGCTATTCCTGAATCTTTAAAATGTCGGGAAAGTGGTCAAATCAGCCCGAGAAAGTCATGGACACGCCCCCTTTTCTTTCTTTTTTTTAAAAATCAAATCATAGCTATTTTGACTTACTTTTTTTGCGCTGAGTTGAATGGTGCTATTCCTGAATCTTTAAAATTTCGGGAAAGTGGTCAAATCAGCCCGAGAAAGTCATGGACACGCCCCCTTTTCTTTCTTTTTTTTAAAAATCAAATCATAGTTAATCTGACTTACTTTTTTGCGCTGAGTTGAATGGTGCTATTCCTGAATCTTTAAAATGTCGGGAAAGTGGTCAAATCAGCCCGAGAAAGTCATGGACACGCCCCCTTTTCTTTCTTTTTTTTAAAAATCAAATCATAGCTATTCTGACTTACTTTTTTTGCGCTGAGTTGAATGGTGCTATTCCTGAATCTTTAAAATTTCGGGAAAGTGGTCAAATCAGCCCGAGAAAGTCATGGACACGCCCCCTTTTCTTTCTTTTTTTTAAAAATCAAATCATAGTTAATCTGACTTACTTTTTTGCGCTGAGTTGAATGGTGCTATTCCTGAATCTTTAAAATGTCGGGAAAGTGGTCAAATCAGCCCGAGAAAGTCATGGACACGCCCCCTTTTTTTTTTTTTTTTTTTTAATCAAATCATAGCTATTCTGACTTACTTTTTTGCGCTGAGTTGAATGGTGCTATTCCTGAATCTTTAAAATGTCGGGAAAGTGGTCAAATCAGCCCAAGAAAGTCATGGACACGCCCCCTCGAGACTTAGTAAATTCTTTCTTCTTTTTTTTTCAAAAAAATCGGGAACCATCCTACCAGACTGATTGAAGGACGCTGAGTCGTCTGGTGCTAGTCCCGACTTTTTAAAATGTCGGGAAAGTGGTCAAATCAGCCCGAGAAAGTCATGGACACGCCCCCTTTTCTTTCTTTTTTTTTAAAATCAAATCATAGCTATTCTGACTTACTTTTTTTGCGCTGAGTTGAATGGTGCTATTCCTGAATCTTAAAAATTTCGGGAAAGTGGTCAAATCAGCCCGAGAAAGTCATGGACACGCCCCCTTTTCTTTCTTTTTTTTAAAAATCAAATCATAGTTAATCTGACTTACTTTTTTGCGCTGAGTTGAATGGTGCTATTCCTGAATCTTTAAAATGTCGGGAAAGTGGTCAAATCAGCCCGAGAAAGTCATGGACACGCCCCCTTTTCTTTCTTTTTTTTTAAAATCAAATCATAGCTATTCTGACTTACTTTTTTTGCGCTGAGTTGAATGGTGCTATTCCTGAATCTTTAAAATTTCGGGAAAGTGGTCAAATCAGCCCGAGAAAGTCATGGACACGCCCCCTTTTCTTTCTTTTTTTTAAAAATCAAATCATAGTTAATCTGACTTACTTTTTTGCGCTGAGTTGAATGGTGCTATTCCTGAATCTTTAAAATGTCGGGAAAGTGGTCAAATCAGCCCGAGAAAGTCATGGACACGCCCCCTTTTTTTTTTTTTTTTTTTTAATCAAATCATAGCTATTCTGACTTACTTTTTTGCGCTGAGTTGAATGGTGCTATTCCTGAATCTTTAAAATGTCGGGAAAGTGGTCAAATCAGCCCAAGAAAGTCATGGACACGCCCCCTTTTTTTTTTTTTTTTTTTTAATCAAATCATAGCTATTCTGACTTACTTTTTTGCGCTGAGTTGAATGGTGCTATTCCTGAATCTTTAAAATGTCGGGAAAGTGGTCAAATCAGCCCGAGAAAGTCATGGACACGCCCCCTTTTTTTTTTTTTTTTTTTTTAATCAAATCATAGCTATTCTGACTTACTTTTTTGCGCTGAGTTGAATGGTGCTATTCCTGAATCTTTAAAATGTCGGGAAAGTGGTCAAATCAGCCCAAGAAAGTCATGGACACGCCCCCTCGAGACTTAGTAAATTCTTTCTTCTTTTTTTTTCAAAAAAATCGGGAACCATCCTACCAGACTGATTGAAGGACGCTGAGTCGTCTGGTGCTAGTCCCGACTTTTTAAAATGTCGGGAAAGTGGTCAAATCAGCCCGAGAAAGTCATGGACACGCCCCCTTTTCTTTCTTTTTTTTTAAAATCAAATCATAGCTATTCTGACTTACTTTTTTTGCGCTGAGTTGAATGGTGCTATTCCTGAATCTTAAAAATTTCGGGAAAGTGGTCAAATCAGCCCGAGAAAGTCATGGACACGCCCCCTTTTCTTTCTTTTTTTTAAAAATCAAATCATAGTTAATCTGACTTACTTTTTTGCGCTGAGTTGAATGGTGCTATTCCTGAATCTTTAAAATGTCGGGAAAGTGGTCAAATCAGCCCGAGAAAGTCATGGACACGCCCCCTTTTCTTTCTTTTTTTTTAAAATCAAATCATAGCTATTCTGACTTACTTTTTTTGCGCTGAGTTGAATGGTGCTATTCCTGAATCTTTAAAATTTCGGGAAAGTGGTCAAATCAGCCCGAGAAAGTCATGGACACGCCCCCTTTTCTTTCTTTTTTTTAAAAATCAAATCATAGTTAATCTGACTTACTTTTTTGCGCTGAGTTGAATGGTGCTATTCCTGAATCTTTAAAATGTCGGGAAAGTGGTCAAATCAGCCCGAGAAAGTCATGGACACGCCCCCTTTTTTTTTTTTTTTTTTTTAATCAAATCATAGCTATTCTGACTTACTTTTTTGCGCTGAGTTGAATGGTGCTATTCCTGAATCTTTAAAATGTCGGGAAAGTGGTCAAATCAGCCCAAGAAAGTCATGGACACGCCCCCTCGAGACTTAGTAAATTCTTTCTTCTTTTTTTTTCAAAAAAATCGGGAACCATCCTACCAGATTAATTGAAGGACGCTGAGTCGTCTGGTGCTAGTCCCGACTTTTTAAAATGTCGGGAAAGTGGTCAAATCAGCCCGAGAAAGTCATGGACACGCCCCCTTTTCTTTCTTTTTTTAAAATCAAATCATAGCTAATCTGACTTACTTTTTTGCGCTGAGTTGAATGGTGCTATTCCTGAATCTTTAAAATGTCGGGAAAGTGGTCAAATCAGCCCGAGAAAGTCATGGACACGCCCCCTTTTTTTATTTTTTTAAATCAAATCATAGCTATTCTGACTTCCTTTTTTGCGCTGAGTTGAATGGTGCTATTCCTGAATCTTTAAAATGTCGGGAAAGTGGTCAAATCAGCCCGAGAAAGTCATGGACACGCCCTCTTTTTTTTTTCTTTTTTTTTTAATCAAATCATAGCTAATCTGACTTACTTTTTTGCGCTGAGTTTAATGGTGCTATTCCTGAATCTTTAAAATGTCGGGAAAGTGGTCAAATCAGCCCAAGAAAGTCATGGACACGCCCCCTCGAGACTTAGTAAATTCTTTCTTCTTTTTTTTTCAAAAAAATCGGGAACCATCCTACCAGACTGATTGAAGGACGCTGAGTCGTCTGGTGCTAGTCCCGACTTTTTAAAATGTCGGGAAAGTGGTCAAATCAGCCCGAGAAAGTCATGGACACGCCCCCTTTTCTTTCTTTTTTTTTAAAATCAAATCATAGCTATTCTGACTTACTTTTTTTGCGCTGAGTTGAATGGTGCTATTCCTGAATCTTTAAAATTTCGGGAAAGTGGTCAAATCAGCCCGAGAAAGTCATGGACACGCCCCCTTTTCTTTCTTTTTTTTAAAAATCAAATCATAGTTAATCTGACTTACTTTTTTGCGCTGAGTTGAATGGTGCTATTCCTGAATCTTTAAAATGTCGGGAAAGTGGTCAAATCAGCCCGAGAAAGTCATGGACACGCCCCCTTTTTTTTTTTTTTTTTTTTAATCAAATCATAGCTATTCTGACTTACTTTTTTGCGCTGAGTTGAATGGTGCTATTCCTGAATCTTTAAAATGTCGGGAAAGTGGTCAAATCAGCCCAAGAAAGTCATGGACACGCCCCCTCGAGACTTAGTAAATTCTTTCTTCTTTTTTTTTCAAAAAAATCGGGAACCATCCTACCAGATTAATTGAAGGACGCTGAGTCGTCTGGTGCTAGTCCCGACTTTTTAAAATGTCGGGAAAGTGGTCAAATCAGCCCGAGAAAGTCATGGACACGCCCCCTTTTCTTTCTTTTTTTTTTAAATCAAATCATAGCTAGTCTGACTTACTTTTTTTGCGCTGAGTTGAATGGTGCTATTCCTGAATCTTTAAAATTTCGGGAAAGTGGTCAAATCAGCCCGAGAAAGTCATGGACACGCCCCCTTTTTTTTTTTTTTTTTTAATCAAATCATAGCTATTCTGACTTACTTTTTTGCGCTGAGTTGAATGGTGCTATTCCTGAATCTTTAAAATGTCGGGAAAGTGGTCAAATCAGCCCGAGAAAGTCATGGACACGCCCCCTTTTCTTTCTTTTTTTTTAAAATCAAATCATAGCTATTCTGACTTACTTTTTTTGCGCTGAGTTGAATGGTGCTATTCCTGAATCTTTAAAATTTCGGGAAAGTGGTCAAATCAGCCCGAGAAAGTCATGGACACGCCCCCTTTTCTTTCTTTTTTTTAAAAATCAAATCATAGTTAATCTGACTTACTTTTTTGCGCTGAGTTGAATGGTGCTATTCCTGAATCTTTAAAATGTCGGGAAAGTGGTCAAATCAGCCCGAGAAAGTCATGGACACGCCCCCTTTTTTTTCTTTTTTTTTTTTAATCAAATCATAGCTATTCTGACTTACTTTTTTGCGCTGAGTTGAATGGTGCTATTCCTGAATCTTTAAAATGTCGGGAAAGTGGTCAAATCAGCCCAAGAAAGTCATGGACACGCCCCCTCGAGACTTAGTAAATTCTTTCTTCTTTTTTTTCCAAAAAAATCGGGAACCATCCTACCAGACTGATTGAAGGACGCTGAGTCGTCTGGTGCTAGTCCCGACTTTTTAAAATGTCGGGAAAGTGGTCAAATCAGCCCGAGAAAGTCATGGACACGCCCCCTTTTCTTTCTTTTTTTTAAAAATCAAATCATAGCTATTCTGACTTACTTTTTTTGCGCTGAGTTGAATGGTGCTATTCCTGAATCTTTAAAATTTCGGGAAAGTGGTCAAATCAGCCCGAGAAAGTCATGGACACGCCCCCTTTTCTTTCTTTTTTTTAAAAATCAAATCATAGTTAATCTGACTTACTTTTTTGCGCTGAGTTGAATGGTGCTATTCCTGAATCTTTAAAATGTCGGGAAAGTGGTCAAATCAGCCCGAGAAAGTCATGGACACGCCCCCTTTTTTTTTTTTTTTTTTTTTAATCAAATCATAGCTATTCTGACTTACTTTTTTGCGCTGAGTTGAATGGTGCTATTCCTGAATCTTTAAAATGTCGGGAAAGTGGTCAAATCAGCCCAAGAAAGTCATGGACACGCCCCCTCGAGACTTAGTAAATTCTTTCTTCTTTTTTTTTCAAAAAAATCGGGAACCATCCTACCAGACTGATTGAAGGACGCTGAGTCGTCTGGTGCTAGTCCCGACTTTTTAAAATGTCGGGAAAGTGGTCAAATCAGCCCGAGAAAGTCATGGACACGCCCCCTTTTCTTTCTTTTTTTTTAAAATCAAATCATAGCTATTCTGACTTACTTTTTTTGCGCTGAGTTGAATGGTGCTATTCCTGAATCTTAAAAATTTCGGGAAAGTGGTCAAATCAGCCCGAGAAAGTCATGGACACGCCCCCTTTTCTTTCTTTTTTTTAAAAATCAAATCATAGTTAATCTGACTTACTTTTTTGCGCTGAGTTGAATGGTGCTATTCCTGAATCTTTAAAATGTCGGGAAAGTGGTCAAATCAGCCCGAGAAAGTCATGGACACGCCCCCTTTTTTTTTTTTTTTTTTTTAATCAAATCATAGCTATTCTGACTTACTTTTTTGCGCTGAGTTGAATGGTGCTATTCCTGAATCTTTAAAATGTCGGGAAAGTGGTCAAATCAGCCCAAGAAAGTCATGGACACGCCCCCTCGAGACTTAGTAAATTCTTTCTTCTTTTTTTTTCAAAAAAATCGGGAACCATCCTACCAGATTAATTGAAGGACGCTGAGTCGTCTGGTGCTATTCCTGAATCTTTAAAATGTCGGGAAAGTGGTCAAATCAGCCCGAGAAAGCCATGGACACGCCCTCTTTTTTTTTTCTTTTTTTTTTAATCAAATCATAGCTAATCTGACTTACTTTTTTGCGCTGAGTTGAATGGTGCTATTCCTGAATCTTTAAAATGTCGGGAAAGTGGTCAAATCAGCCCAAGAAAGTCATGGACACGCCCCCTCGAGACTTAGTAAATTCTTTCTTCTTTTTTTTTCAAAAAAATCGGGAACCATCCTACCAGACTGATTGAAGGACGCTGAGTCGTCTGGTGCTAGTCCCGACTTTTTAAAATGTCGGGAAAGTGGTCAAATCAGCCCGAGAAAGTCATGGACACGCCCCCTTTTCTTTCTTTTTTTTAAAAATCAAATCATAGCTATTCTGACTTACTTTTTTTGCGCTGAGTTGAATGGTGCTATTCCTGAATCTTTAAAATTTCGGGAAAGTGGTCAAATCAGCCCGAGAAAGTCATGGACACGCCCCCTTTTCTTTCTTTTTTTTAAAAATCAAATCATAGTTAATCTGACTTACTTTTTTGCGCTGAGTTGAATGGTGCTATTCCTGAATCTTTAAAATGTCGGGAAAGTGGTCAAATCAGCCCGAGAAAGTCATGGACACGCCCCCTTTTCTTTCTTTTTTTTTTAAATCAAATCATAGCTAGTCTGACTTACTTTTTTTTGCGCTGAGTTGAATGGTGCTATTCCTGAATCTTTAAAATTTCGGGAAAGTGGTCAAATCAGCCCGAGAAAGTCATGGACACGCCCCCTTTTTTTTTTTTTTTTTTAATCAAATCATAGCTATTCTGACTTACTTTTTTGCGCTGAGTTGAATGGTGCTATTCCTGAATCTTTAAAATGTCGGGAAAGTGGTCAAATCAGCCCAAGAAAGTCATGGACACGCCCCCTCGAGACTTAGTAAATTCTTTCTTCTTTTTTTTTCAAAAAAATCGGGAACCATCCTACCAGACTGATTGAAGGACGCTGAGTCGTCTGGTGCTAGTCCCGACTTTTTAAAATGTCGGGAAAGTGGTCAAATCAGCCCGAGAAAGTCATGGACACGCCCCCTTTTCTTTCTTTTTTTTTAAAATCAAATCATAGCTATTCTGACTTACTTTTTTACGCTGAGTTGAATGGTGCTATTCCTGAATCTTTAAAATGTCGGGAAAGTGGTCAAATCAGCCCAAGAAAGTCATGGACACGCCCCCTCGAGACTTAGTAAATTCTTTCTTCTTTTTTTTTCAAAAAAATCGGGAACCATCCTACCAGATTAATTGAAGGACGCTGAGTCGTCTGGTGCTAGTCCCGACTTTTTAAAATGTCGGGAAAGTGGTCAAATCAGCCCGAGAAAGTCATGGACACGCCCCCTTTTCTTTCTTTTTTTAAAATCAAATCATAGCTAATCTGACTTACTTTTTTGCGCTGAGTTGAATGGTGCTATTCCTGAATCTTTAAAATGTCGGGAAAGTGGTCAAATCAGCCCGAGAAAGTCATGGACACGCCCCCTTTTTTTATTTTTTTAAATCAAATCATAGCTAATCTGACTTACTTTTTTGCGCTGAGTTGAATGGTGCTATTCCTGAATCTTTAAAATGTCGGGAAAGTGGTCAAATCAGCCCGAGAAAGTCATGGACACGCCCCCTTTTCTTTCTTTTTTTTTAAAATCAAATCATAGCTATTCTGACTTACTTTTTTGCGCTGAGTTGAATGGTGCTATTCCTGAATCTTTAAAATGTCGGGAAAGTGGTCAAATCAGCCCGAGAAAGTCATGGACACGCCCCCTTTTTTTATTTTTTTAAATCAAATCATAGCTAATCTGACTTACTTTTTTGCGCTGAGTTGAATGGTGCTATTCCTGAATCTTTAAAATGTCGGGAAAGTGGTCAAATCAGCCCGAGAAAGTCATGGACACGCCCCCTTTTTTTATTTTTTTAAATCAAATCATAGCTATTCTGACTTCCTTTTTTGCGCTGAGTTGAATGGTGCTATTCCTGAATCTTTAAAATGTCGGGAAAGTGGTCAAATCAGCCCGAGAAAGTCATGGACACGCCCTCTTTTTTTTTTCTTTTTTTTTTAATCAAATCATAGCTAATCTGACTTACTTTTTTGCGCTGAGTTGAATGGTGCTATTCCTGAATCTTTAAAATGTCGGGAAAGTGGTCAAATCAGCCCAAGAAAGTCATGGACACGCCCCCTCGAGACTTAGTAAATTCTTTCTTCTTTTTTTTTCAAAAAAATCGGGAACCATCCTACCAGACTGATTGAAGGACGCTGAGTCGTCTGGTGCTAGTCCCGACTTTTTAAAATGTCGGGAAAGTGGTCAAATCAGCCCGAGAAAGTCATGGACACGCCCCCTTTTCTTTCTTTTTTTTTAAAATCAAATCATAGCTATTCTGACTTACTTTTTTTGCGCTGAGTTGAATGGTGCTATTCCTGAATCTTTAAAATTTCGGGAAAGTGGTCAAATCAGCCCGAGAAAGTCATGGACACGCCCCCTTTTCTTTCTTTTTTTTAAAAATCAAATCATAGTTAATCTGACTTACTTTTTTGCGCTGAGTTGAATGGTGCTATTCCTGAATCTTTAAAATGTCGGGAAAGTGGTCAAATCAGCCCGAGAAAGTCATGGACACGCCCCCTTTTTTTTTTTTTTTTTTTTAATCAAATCATAGCTATTCTGACTTACTTTTTTGCGCTGAGTTGAATGGTGCTATTCCTGAATCTTTAAAATGTCGGGAAAGTGGTCAAATCAGCCCAAGAAAGTCATGGACACGCCCCCTCGAGACTTAGTAAATTCTTTCTTCTTTTTTTTTCAAAAAAATCGGGAACCATCCTACCAGATTAATTGAAGGACGCTGAGTCGTCTGGTGCTAGTCCCGACTTTTTAAAATGTCGGGAAAGTGGTCAAATCAGCCCGAGAAAGTCATGGACACGCCCCCTTTTCTTTCTTTTTTTTAAAAATCAAATCATAGCTATTCTGACTTACTTTTTTTGCGCTGAGTTGAATGGTGCTATTCCTGAATCTTTAAAATTTCGGGAAAGTGGTCAAATCAGCCCGAGAAAGTCATGGACACGCCCCCTTTTTTTTTTTTTTTTTTTAATCAAATCATAGCTATTCTGACTTACTTTTTTGCGCTGAGTTGAATGGTGCTATTCCTGAATCTTTAAAATGTCGGGAAAGTGGTCAAATCAGCCCAAGAAAGTCATGGACACGCCCCCTCGAGACTTAGTAAATTCTTTCTTCTTTTTTTTTCAAAAAAATCGGGAACCATCCTACCAGACTGATTGAAGGACGCTGAGTCGTCTGGTGCTAGTCCCGACTTTTTAAAATGTCGGGAAAGTGGTCAAATCAGCCCGAGAAAGTCATGGACACGCCCCCTTTTCTTTCTTTTTTTTTAAAATCAAATCATAGCTATTCTGACTTACTTTTTTTGCGCTGAGTTGAATGGTGCTATTCCTGAATCTTTAAAATTTCGGGAAAGTGGTCAAATCAGCCCGAGAAAGTCATGGACACGCCCCCTTTTCTTTCTTTTTTTTAAAAATCAAATCATAGTTAATCTGACTTACTTTTTTGCGCTGAGTTGAATGGTGCTATTCCTGAATCTTTAAAATGTCGGGAAAGTGGTCAAATCAGCCCGAGAAAGTCATGGACACGCCCCCTTTTTTTTTTTTTTTTTTTTAATCAAATCATAGCTATTCTGACTTACTTTTTTGCGCTGAGTTGAATGGTGCTATTCCTGAATCTTTAAAATGTCGGGAAAGTGGTCAAATCAGCCCAAGAAAGTCATGGACACGCCCCCTCGAGACTTAGTAAATTCTTTCTTCTTTTTTTTTCAAAAAAATCGGGAACCATCCTACCAGATTAATTGAAGGACGCTGAGTCGTCTGGTGCTAGTCCCGACTTTTTAAAATGTCGGGAAAGTGGTCAAATCAGCCCGAGAAAGTCATGGACACGCCCCCTTTTCTTTCTTTTTTTTTTAAATCAAATCATAGCTAGTCTGACTTACTTTTTTTGCGCTGAGTTGAATGGTGCTATTCCTGAATCTTTAAAATTTCGGGAAAGTGGTCAAATCAGCCCGAGAAAGTCATGGACACGCCCCCTTTTTTTTTTTTTTTTTTAATCAAATCATAGCTATTCTGACTTACTTTTTTGCGCTGAGTTGAATGGTGCTATTCCTGAATCTTTAAAATGTCGGGAAAGTGGTCAAATCAGCCCAAGAAAGTCATGGACACGCCCCCTCGAGACTTAGTAAATTCTTTCTTCTTTTTTTTTCAAAAAAATCGGGAACCATCCTACCAGACTGATTGAAGGACGCTGAGTCGTCTGGTGCTAGTCCCGACTTTTTAAAATGTCGGGAAAGTGGTCAAATCAGCCCGAGAAAGTCATGGACACGCCCCCTTTTCTTTCTTTTTTTTTAAAATCAAATCATAGCTATTCTGACTTACTTTTTTTGCGCTGAGTTGAATGGTGCTATTCCTGAATCTTAAAAATTTCGGGAAAGTGGTCAAATCAGCCCGAGAAAGTCATGGACACGCCCCCTTTTCTTTCTTTTTTTTAAAAATCAAATCATAGTTAATCTGACTTACTTTTTTGCGCTGAGTTGAATGGTGCTATTCCTGAATCTTTAAAATGTCGGGAAAGTGGTCAAATCAGCCCGAGAAAGTCATGGACACGCCCCCTTTTCTTTCTTTTTTTTAAAAATCAAATCATAGCTATTTTGACTTACTTTTTTTGCGCTGAGTTGAATGGTGCTATTCCTGAATCTTTAAAATTTCGGGAAAGTGGTCAAATCAGCCCGAGAAAGTCATGGACACGCCCCCTTTTCTTTCTTTTTTTTAAAAATCAAATCATAGTTAATCTGACTTACTTTTTTGCGCTGAGTTGAATGGTGCTATTCCTGAATCTTTAAAATGTCGGGAAAGTGGTCAAATCAGCCCGAGAAAGTCATGGACACGCCCCCTTTTTTTTCTTTTTTTTTTTTAATCAAATCATAGCTATTCTGACTTACTTTTTTGCGCTGAGTTGAATGGTGCTATTCCTGAATCTTTAAAATGTCGGGAAAGTGGTCAAATCAGCCCAAGAAAGTCATGGACACGCCCCCTCGAGACTTAGTAAATTCTTTCTTCTTTTTTTTCCAAAAAAATCGGGAACCATCCTACCAGACTGATTGAAGGACGCTGAGTCGTCTGGTGCTAGTCCCGACTTTTTAAAATGTCGGGAAAGTGGTCAAATCAGCCCGAGAAAGTCATGGACACGCCCCCTTTTCTTTCTTTTTTTTAAAAATCAAATCATAGCTATTCTGACTTACTTTTTTTGCGCTGAGTTGAATGGTGCTATTCCTGAATCTTTAAAATTTCGGGAAAGTGGTCAAATCAGCCCGAGAAAGTCATGGACACGCCCCCTTTTCTTTCTTTTTTTTAAAAATCAAATCATAGTTAATCTGACTTACTTTTTTGCGCTGAGTTGAATGGTGCTATTCCTGAATCTTTAAAATGTCGGGAAAGTGGTCAAATCAGCCCGAGAAAGTCATGGACACGCCCCCTTTTTTTTTTTTTTTTTTTTAATCAAATCATAGCTATTCTGACTTACTTTTTTGCGCTGAGTTGAATGGTGCTATTCCTGAATCTTTAAAATGTCGGGAAAGTGGTCAAATCAGCCCGAGAAAGTCATGGACACGCCCCCTTTTTTTTTTTTTTTTTTTTTAATCAAATCATAGCTATTCTGACTTACTTTTTTGCGCTGAGTTGAATGGTGCTATTCCTGAATCTTTAAAATGTCGGGAAAGTGGTCAAATCAGCCCGAGAAAGTCATGGACACGCCCCCTTTTCTTTCTTTTTTTTAAAAATCAAATCATAGCTATTCTGACTTACTTTTTTTGCGCTGAGTTGAATGGTGCTATTCCTGAATCTTTAAAATTTCGGGAAAGTGGTCAAATCAGCCCGAGAAAGTCATGGACACGCCCCCTTTTCTTTCTTTTTTTTAAAAATCAAATCATAGTTAATCTGACTTACTTTTTTGCGCTGAGTTGAATGGTGCTATTCCTGAATCTTTAAAATGTCGGGAAAGTGGTCAAATCAGCCCAAGAAAGTCATGGACACGTCCCCTCGAGACTTAGTAAATTCTTTCTTCTTTTTTTTTCAAAAAAATCGGGAACCATCCTACCAGACTGATTGAAGGACGCTGAGTCGTCTGGTGCTAGTCCCGACTTTTTAAAATGTCGGGAAAGTGGTCAAATCAGCCCGAGAAAGTCATGGACACGCCCCCTTTTCTTTCTTTTTTTTTAAAATCAAATCATAGCTATTCTGACTTACTTTTTTTGCGCTGAGTTGAATGGTGCTATTCCTGAATCTTAAAAATTTCGGGAAAGTGGTCAAATCAGCCCGAGAAAGTCATGGACACGCCCCCTTTTCTTTCTTTTTTTTAAAAATCAAATCATAGTTAATCTGACTTACTTTTTTGCGCTGAGTTGAATGGTGCTATTCCTGAATCTTTAAAATGTCGGGAAAGTGGTCAAATCAGCCCGAGAAAGTCATGGACACGCCCCCTTTTCTTTCTTTTTTTAAAAAATCAAATCATAGCTATTCTGACTTACTTTTTTTGCGCTGAGTTGAATGGTGCTATTCCTGAATCTTTAAAATTTCGGGAAAGTGGTCAAATCAGCCCGAGAAAGTCATGGACACGCCCCCTTTTCTTTCTTTTTTTTAAAAATCAAATCATAGTTAATCTGACTTACTTTTTTGCGCTGAGTTGAATGGTGCTATTCCTGAATCTTTAAAATGTCGGGAAAGTGGTCAAATCAGCCCGAGAAAGTCATGGACACGCCCCCTTTTTTTTTTTTTTTTTTTTAATCAAATCATAGCTATTCTGACTTACTTTTTTGCGCTGAGTTGAATGGTGCTATTCCTGAATCTTTAAAATGTCGGGAAAGTGGTCAAATCAGCCCAAGAAAGTCATGGACACGCCCCCTCGAGACTTAGTAAATTCTTTCTTCTTTTTTTTTCAAAAAAATCGGGAACCATCCTACCAGATTAATTGAAGGACGCTGAGTCGTCTGGTGCTATTCCTGAATCTTTAAAATGTCGGGAAAGTGGTCAAATCAGCCCGAGAAAGCCATGGACACGCCCTCTTTTTTTTTTCTTTTTTTTTTAATCAAATCATAGCTAATCTGACTTACTTTTTTGCGCTGAGTTGAATGGTGCTATTCCTGAATCTTTAAAATGTCGGGAAAGTGGTCAAATCAGCCCAAGAAAGTCATGGACACGCCCCCTCGAGACTTAGTAAATTCTTTCTTCTTTTTTTTTCAAAAAAATCGGGAACCATCCTACCAGACTGATTGAAGGACGCTGAGTCGTCTGGTGCTAGTCCCGACTTTTTAAAATGTCGGGAAAGTGGTCAAATCAGCCCGAGAAAGTCATGGACACGCCCCCTTTTCTTCCTTTTTTTTAAAAATCAAATCATAGCTATTCTGACTTACTTTTTTTGCGCTGAGTTGAATGGTGCTATTCCTGAATCTTTAAAATTTCGGGAAAGTGGTCAAATCAGCCCGAGAAAGTCATGGACACGCCCCCTTTTCTTTCTTTTTTTTAAAAATCAAATCATAGTTAATCTGACTTACTTTTTTGCGCTGAGTTGAATGGTGCTATTCCTGAATCTTTAAAATGTCGGGAAAGTGGTCAAATCAGCCCGAGAAAGTCATGGACACGCCCCCTTTTCTTTCTTTTTTTTTTAAATCAAATCATAGCTAGTCTGACTTACTTTTTTTGCGCTGAGTTGAATGGTGCTATTCCTGAATCTTTAAAATTTCGGGAAAGTGGTCAAATCAGCCCGAGAAAGTCATGGACACGCCCCCTTTTTTTTTTTTTTTTTTAATCAAATCATAGCTATTCTGACTTACTTTTTTGCGCTGAGTTGAATGGTGCTATTCCTGAATCTTTAAAATGTCGGGAAAGTGGTCAAATCAGCCCAAGAAAGTCATGGACACGCCCCCTCGAGACTTAGTAAATTCTTTCTTCTTTTTTTTTCAAAAAAATCGGGAACCATCCTACCAGACTGATTGAAGGACGCTGAGTCGTCTGGTGCTAGTCCCGACTTTTTAAAATGTCGGGAAAGTGGTCAAATCAGCCCGAGAAAGTCATGGACACGCCCCCTTTTCTTTCTTTTTTTTTAAAATCAAATCATAGCTATTCTGACTTACTTTTTTACGCTGAGTTGAATGGTGCTATTCCTGAATCTTTAAAATGTCGGGAAAGTGGTCAAATCAGCCCAAGAAAGTCATGGACACGCCCCCTCGAGACTTAGTAAATTCTTTCTTCTTTTTTTTTCAAAAAAATCGGGAACCATCCTACCAGATTAATTGAAGGACGCTGAGTCGTCTGGTGCTAGTCCCGACTTTTTAAAATGTCGGGAAAGTGGTCAAATCAGCCCGAGAAAGTCATGGACACGCCCCCTTTTCTTTCTTTTTTTAAAATCAAATCATAGCTAATCTGACTTACTTTTTTGCGCTGAGTTGAATGGTGCTATTCCTGAATCTTTAAAATGTCGGGAAAGTGGTCAAATCAGCCCGAGAAAGTCATGGACACGCCCCCTTTTTTTATTTTTTTAAATCAAATCATAGCTAATCTGACTTACTTTTTTGCGCTGAGTTGAATGGTGCTATTCCTGAATCTTTAAAATGTCGGGAAAGTGGTCAAATCAGCCCGAGAAAGTCATGGACACGCCCCCTTTTCTTTCTTTTTTTTTAAAATCAAATCATAGCTATTCTGACTTACTTTTTTGCGCTGAGTTGAATGGTGCTATTCCTGAATCTTTAAAATGTCGGGAAAGTGGTCAAATCAGCCCGAGAAAGTCATGGACACGCCCCCTTTTTTTATTTTTTTAAATCAAATCATAGCTAATCTGACTTACTTTTTTGCGCTGAGTTGAATGGTGCTATTCCTGAATCTTTAAAATGTCGGGAAAGTGGTCAAATCAGCCCGAGAAAGTCATGGACACGCCCCCTTTTTTTATTTTTTTAAATCAAATCATAGCTATTCTGACTTCCTTTTTTGCGCTGAGTTGAATGGTGCTATTCCTGAATCTTTAAAATGTCGGGAAAGTGGTCAAATCAGCCCGAGAAAGTCATGGACACGCCCTCTTTTTTTTTTCTTTTTTTTTTAATCAAATCATAGCTAATCTGACTTACTTTTTTGCGCTGAGTTGAATGGTGCTATTCCTGAATCTTTAAAATGTCGGGAAAGTGGTCAAATCAGCCCAAGAAAGTCATGGACACGCCCCCTCGAGACTTAGTAAATTCTTTCTTCTTTTTTTTTCAAAAAAATCGGGAACCATCCTACCAGACTGATTGAAGGACGCTGAGTCGTCTGGTGCTAGTCCCGACTTTTTAAAATGTCGGGAAAGTGGTCAAATCAGCCCGAGAAAGTCATGGACACGCCCCCTTTTCTTTCTTTTTTTTTAAAATCAAATCATAGCTATTCTGACTTACTTTTTTTGCGCTGAGTTGAATGGTGCTATTCCTGAATCTTTAAAATTTCGGGAAAGTGGTCAAATCAGCCCGAGAAAGTCATGGACACGCCCCCTTTTCTTTCTTTTTTTTAAAAATCAAATCATAGTTAATCTGACTTACTTTTTTGCGCTGAGTTGAATGGTGCTATTCCTGAATCTTTAAAATGTCGGGAAAGTGGTCAAATCAGCCCGAGAAAGTCATGGACACGCCCCCTTTTTTTTTTTTTTTTTTTTAATCAAATCATAGCTATTCTGACTTACTTTTTTGCGCTGAGTTGAATGGTGCTATTCCTGAATCTTTAAAATGTCGGGAAAGTGGTCAAATCAGCCCGAGAAAGTCATGGACACGCCCCCTTTTTTTTTTTTTTTTTTTTTAATCAAATCATAGCTATTCTGACTTACTTTTTTGCGCTGAGTTGAATGGTGCTATTCCTGAATCTTTAAAATGTCGGGAAAGTGGTCAAATCAGCCCGAGAAAGTCATGGACACGCCCCCTTTTCTTTCTTTTTTTTAAAAATCAAATCATAGCTATTCTGACTTACTTTTTTGCGCTGAGTTGAATGGTGCTATTCCTGAATCTTTAAAATGTCGGGAAAGTGGTCAAATCAGCCCAAGAAAGTCATGGACACGTCCCCTCGAGACTTAGTAAATTCTTTCTTCTTTTTTTTTCAAAAAAATCGGGAACCATCCTACCAGACTGATTGAAGGACGCTGAGTCGTCTGGTGCTAGTCCCGACTTTTTAAAATGTCGGGAAAGTGGTCAAATCAGCCCGAGAAAGTCATGGACACGCCCCCTTTTCTTTCTTTTTTTTTAAAATCAAATCATAGCTATTCTGACTTACTTTTTTTGCGCTGAGTTGAATGGTGCTATTCCTGAATCTTAAAAATTTCGGGAAAGTGGTCAAATCAGCCCGAGAAAGTCATGGACACGCCCCCTTTTCTTTCTTTTTTTTAAAAATCAAATCATAGTTAATCTGACTTACTTTTTTGCGCTGAGTTGAATGGTGCTATTCCTGAATCTTTAAAATGTCGGGAAAGTGGTCAAATCAGCCCGAGAAAGTCATGGAAACGCCCCCTTTTCTTTCTTTTTTTAAAAAATCAAATCATAGCTATTCTGACTTACTTTTTTTGCGCTGAGTTGAATGGTGCTATTCCTGAATCTTTAAAATTTCGGGAAAGTGGTCAAATCAGCCCGAGAAAGTCATGGACACGCCCCCTTTTCTTTCTTTTTTTTAAAAATCAAATCATAGTTAATCTGACTTACTTTTTTGCGCTGAGTTGAATGGTGCTATTCCTGAATCTTTAAAATGTCGGGAAAGTGGTCAAATCAGCCCGAGAAAGTCATGGACACGCCCCCTTTTCTTTCTTTTTTTAAAAAATCAAATCATAGCTATTCTGACTTACTTTTTTTGCGCTGAGTTGAATGGTGCTATTCCTGAATCTTTAAAATTTCGGGAAAGTGGTCAAATCAGCCCGAGAAAGTCATGGACACGCCCCCTTTTCTTTCTTTTTTTTAAAAATCAAATCATAGTTAATCTGACTTACTTTTTTGCGCTGAGTTGAATGGTGCTATTCCTGAATCTTTAAAATGTCGGGAAAGTGGTCAAATCAGCCCGAGAAAGTCATGGACACGCCCCCTTTTTTTTTTTTTTTTTTTTAATCAAATCATAGCTATTCTGACTTACTTTTTTGCGCTGAGTTGAATGGTGCTATTCCTGAATCTTTAAAATGTCGGGAAAGTGGTCAAATCAGCCCAAGAAAGTCATGGACACGCCCCCTCGAGACTTAGTAAATTCTTTCTTCTTTTTTTTTCAAAAAAATCGGGAACCATCCTACCAGATTAATTGAAGGACGCTGAGTCGTCTGGTGCTATTCCTGAATCTTTAAAATGTCGGGAAAGTGGTCAAATCAGCCCGAGAAAGCCATGGACACGCCCTCTTTTTTTTTTCTTTTTTTTTTAATCAAATCATAGCTAATCTGACTTACTTTTTTGCGCTGAGTTGAATGGTGCTATTCCTGAATCTTTAAAATGTCGGGAAAGTGGTCAAATCAGCCCAAGAAAGTCATGGACACGCCCCCTCGAGACTTAGTAAATTCTTTCTTCTTTTTTTTTCAAAAAAATCGGGAACCATCCTACCAGACTGATTGAAGGACGCTGAGTCGTCTGGTGCTAGTCCCGACTTTTTAAAATGTCGGGAAAGTGGTCAAATCAGCCCGAGAAAGTCATGGACACGCCCCCTTTTCTTCCTTTTTTTTAAAAATCAAATCATAGCTATTCTGACTTACTTTTTTTGCGCTGAGTTGAATGGTGCTATTCCTGAATCTTTAAAATTTCGGGAAAGTGGTCAAATCAGCCCGAGAAAGTCATGGACACGCCCCCTTTTCTTTCTTTTTTTTAAAAATCAAATCATAGTTAATCTGACTTACTTTTTTGCGCTGAGTTGAATGGTGCTATTCCTGAATCTTTAAAATGTCGGGAAAGTGGTCAAATCAGCCCGAGAAAGTCATGGACACGCCCCCTTTTCTTTCTTTTTTTTTTAAATCAAATCATAGCTAGTCTGACTTACTTTTTTTGCGCTGAGTTGAATGGTGCTATTCCTGAATCTTTAAAATTTCGGGAAAGTGGTCAAATCAGCCCGAGAAAGTCATGGACACGCCCCCTTTTTTTTTTTTTTTTTTAATCAAATCATAGCTATTCTGACTTACTTTTTTGCGCTGAGTTGAATGGTGCTATTCCTGAATCTTTAAAATGTCGGGAAAGTGGTCAAATCAGCCCAAGAAAGTCATGGACACGCCCCCTCGAGACTTAGTAAATTCTTTCTTCTTTTTTTTTCAAAAAAATCGGGAACCATCCTACCAGACTGATTGAAGGACGCTGAGTCGTCTGGTGCTAGTCCCGACTTTTTAAAATGTCGGGAAAGTGGTCAAATCAGCCCGAGAAAGTCATGGACACGCCCCCTTTTCTTTCTTTTTTTTTAAAATCAAATCATAGCTATTCTGACTTACTTTTTTACGCTGAGTTGAATGGTGCTATTCCTGAATCTTTAAAATGTCGGGAAAGTGGTCAAATCAGCCCGAGAAAGTCATGGACACGCCCCCTTTTCTTTCTTTTTTTAAAAAATCAAATCATAGCTATTCTGACTTACTTTTTTTGCGCTGAGTTGAATGGTGCTATTCCTGAATCTTTAAAATTTCGGGAAAGTGGTCAAATCAGCCCGAGAAAGTCATGGACACGCCCCCTTTTCTTTCTTTTTTTTAAAAATCAAATCATAGTTAATCTGACTTACTTTTTTGCGCTGAGTTGAATGGTGCTATTCCTGAATCTTTAAAATGTCGGGAAAGTGGTCAAATCAGCCCGAGAAAGTCATGGACACGCCCCCTTTTTTTTTTTTTTTTTTTTAATCAAATCATAGCTATTCTGACTTACTTTTTTGCGCTGAGTTGAATGGTGCTATTCCTGAATCTTTAAAATGTCGGGAAAGTGGTCAAATCAGCCCAAGAAAGTCATGGACACGCCCCCTCGAGACTTAGTAAATTCTTTCTTCTTTTTTTTTCAAAAAAATCGGGAACCATCCTACCAGATTAATTGAAGGACGCTGAGTCGTCTGGTGCTATTCCTGAATCTTTAAAATGTCGGGAAAGTGGTCAAATCAGCCCGAGAAAGCCATGGACACGCCCTCTTTTTTTTTTCTTTTTTTTTTAATCAAATCATAGCTAATCTGACTTACTTTTTTGCGCTGAGTTGAATGGTGCTATTCCTGAATCTTTAAAATGTCGGGAAAGTGGTCAAATCAGCCCAAGAAAGTCATGGACACGCCCCCTCGAGACTTAGTAAATTCTTTCTTCTTTTTTTTTCAAAAAAATCGGGAACCATCCTACCAGACTGATTGAAGGACGCTGAGTCGTCTGGTGCTAGTCCCGACTTTTTAAAATGTCGGGAAAGTGGTCAAATCAGCCCGAGAAAGTCATGGACACGCCCCCTTTTCTTCCTTTTTTTTAAAAATCAAATCATAGCTATTCTGACTTACTTTTTTTGCGCTGAGTTGAATGGTGCTATTCCTGAATCTTTAAAATTTCGGGAAAGTGGTCAAATCAGCCCGAGAAAGTCATGGACACGCCCCCTTTTCTTTCTTTTTTTTAAAAATCAAATCATAGTTAATCTGACTTACTTTTTTGCGCTGAGTTGAATGGTGCTATTCCTGAATCTTTAAAATGTCGGGAAAGTGGTCAAATCAGCCCGAGAAAGTCATGGACACGCCCCCTTTTCTTTCTTTTTTTTTTAAATCAAATCATAGCTAGTCTGACTTACTTTTTTTGCGCTGAGTTGAATGGTGCTATTCCTGAATCTTTAAAATTTCGGGAAAGTGGTCAAATCAGCCCGAGAAAGTCATGGACACGCCCCCTTTTTTTTTTTTTTTTTTAATCAAATCATAGCTATTCTGACTTACTTTTTTGCGCTGAGTTGAATGGTGCTATTCCTGAATCTTTAAAATGTCGGGAAAGTGGTCAAATCAGCCCAAGAAAGTCATGGACACGCCCCCTCGAGACTTAGTAAATTCTTTCTTCTTTTTTTTTCAAAAAAATCGGGAACCATCCTACCAGACTGATTGAAGGACGCTGAGTCGTCTGGTGCTAGTCCCGACTTTTTAAAATGTCGGGAAAGTGGTCAAATCAGCCCGAGAAAGTCATGGACACGCCCCCTTTTCTTTCTTTTTTTTTAAAATCAAATCATAGCTATTCTGACTTACTTTTTTACGCTGAGTTGAATGGTGCTATTCCTGAATCTTTAAAATGTCGGGAAAGTGGTCAAATCAGCCCAAGAAAGTCATGGACACGCCCCCTCGAGACTTAGTAAATTCTTTCTTCTTTTTTTTTCAAAAAAATCGGGAACCATCCTACCAGATTAATTGAAGGACGCTGAGTCGTCTGGTGCTAGTCCCGACTTTTTAAAATGTCGGGAAAGTGGTCAAATCAGCCCGAGAAAGTCATGGACACGCCCCCTTTTCTTTCTTTTTTTAAAATCAAATCATAGCTAATCTGACTTACTTTTTTGCGCTGAGTTGAATGGTGCTATTCCTGAATCTTTAAAATGTCGGGAAAGTGGTCAAATCAGCCCGAGAAAGTCATGGACACGCCCCCTTTTTTTATTTTTTTAAATCAAATCATAGCTAATCTGACTTACTTTTTTGCGCTGAGTTGAATGGTGCTATTCCTGAATCTTTAAAATGTCGGGAAAGTGGTCAAATCAGCCCGAGAAAGTCATGGACACGCCCCCTTTTCTTTCTTTTTTTTTAAAATCAAATCATAGCTATTCTGACTTACTTTTTTGCGCTGAGTTGAATGGTGCTATTCCTGAATCTTTAAAATGTCGGGAAAGTGGTCAAATCAGCCCGAGAAAGTCATGGACACGCCCCCTTTTTTTATTTTTTTAAATCAAATCATAGCTAATCTGACTTACTTTTTTGCGCTGAGTTGAATGGTGCTATTCCTGAATCTTTAAAATGTCGGGAAAGTGGTCAAATCAGCCCGAGAAAGTCATGGACACGCCCCCTTTTTTTATTTTTTTAAATCAAATCATAGCTATTCTGACTTCCTTTTTTGCGCTGAGTTGAATGGTGCTATTCCTGAATCTTTAAAATGTCGGGAAAGTGGTCAAATCAGCCCGAGAAAGTCATGGACACGCCCTCTTTTTTTTTTCTTTTTTTTTTAATCAAATCATAGCTAATCTGACTTACTTTTTTGCGCTGAGTTGAATGGTGCTATTCCTGAATCTTTAAAATGTCGGGAAAGTGGTCAAATCAGCCCAAGAAAGTCATGGACACGCCCCCTCGAGACTTAGTAAATTCTTTCTTCTTTTTTTTTCAAAAAAATCGGGAACCATCCTACCAGACTGATTGAAGGACGCTGAGTCGTCTGGTGCTAGTCCCGACTTTTTAAAATGTCGGGAAAGTGGTCAAATCAGCCCGAGAAAGTCATGGACACGCCCCCTTTTCTTTCTTTTTTTTTAAAATCAAATCATAGCTATTCTGACTTACTTTTTTTGCGCTGAGTTGAATGGTGCTATTCCTGAATCTTTAAAATTTCGGGAAAGTGGTCAAATCAGCCCGAGAAAGTCATGGACACGCCCCCTTTTCTTTCTTTTTTTTAAAAATCAAATCATAGTTAATCTGACTTACTTTTTTGCGCTGAGTTGAATGGTGCTATTCCTGAATCTTTAAAATGTCGGGAAAGTGGTCAAATCAGCCCGAGAAAGTCATGGACACGCCCCCTTTTTTTTTTTTTTTTTTTTAATCAAATCATAGCTATTCTGACTTACTTTTTTGCGCTGAGTTGAATGGTGCTATTCCTGAATCTTTAAAATGTCGGGAAAGTGGTCAAATCAGCCCGAGAAAGTCATGGACACGCCCCCTTTTTTTTTTTTTTTTTTTTTAATCAAATCATAGCTATTCTGACTTACTTTTTTGCGCTGAGTTGAATGGTGCTATTCCTGAATCTTTAAAATGTCGGGAAAGTGGTCAAATCAGCCCAAGAAAGTCATGGACACGTCCCCTCGAGACTTAGTAAATTCTTTCTTCTTTTTTTTTCAAAAAAATCGGGAACCATCCTACCAGACTGATTGAAGGACGCTGAGTCGTCTGGTGCTAGTCCCGACTTTTTAAAATGTCGGGAAAGTGGTCAAATCAGCCCGAGAAAGTCATGGACACGCCCCCTTTTCTTTCTTTTTTTTTAAAATCAAATCATAGCTATTCTGACTTACTTTTTTTGCGCTGAGTTGAATGGTGCTATTCCTGAATCTTAAAAATTTCGGGAAAGTGGTCAAATCAGCCCGAGAAAGTCATGGACACGCCCCCTTTTCTTTCTTTTTTTTAAAAATCAAATCATAGTTAATCTGACTTACTTTTTTGCGCTGAGTTGAATGGTGCTATTCCTGAATCTTTAAAATGTCGGGAAAGTGGTCAAATCAGCCCGAGAAAGTCATGGACACGCCCCCTTTTCTTTCTTTTTTTTAAAAATCAAATCATAGCTATTCTGACTTACTTTTTTTGCGCTGAGTTGAATGGTGCTATTCCTGAATCTTTAAAATTTCGGGAAAGTGGTCAAATCAGCCCGAGAAAGTCATGGACACGCCCCCTTTTCTTTCTTTTTTTTAAAAATCAAATCATAGTTAATCTGACTTACTTTTTTGCGCTGAGTTGAATGGTGCTATTCCTGAATCTTTAAAATGTCGGGAAAGTGGTCAAATCAGCCCGAGAAAGTCATGGACACGCCCCCTTTTTTTTTTTTTTTTTTTTAATCAAATCATAGCTATTCTGACTTACTTTTTTGCGCTGAGTTGAATGGTGCTATTCCTGAATCTTTAAAATGTCGGGAAAGTGGTCAAATCAGCCCAAGAAAGTCATGGACACGCCCCCTCGAGACTTAGTAAATTCTTTCTTCTTTTTTTTTCAAAAAAATCGGGAACCATCCTACCAGATTAATTGAAGGACGCTGAGTCGTCTGGTGCTATTCCTGAATCTTTAAAATGTCGGGAAAGTGGTCAAATCAGCCCGAGAAAGCCATGGACACGCCCTCTTTTTTTTTTCTTTTTTTTTTAATCAAATCATAGCTAATCTGACTTACTTTTTTGCGCTGAGTTGAATGGTGCTATTCCTGAATCTTTAAAATGTCGGGAAAGTGGTCAAATCAGCCCAAGAAAGTCATGGACACGCCCCCTCGAGACTTAGTAAATTCTTTCTTCTTTTTTTTTCAAAAAAATCGGGAACCATCCTACCAGACTGATTGAAGGACGCTGAGTCGTCTGGTGCTAGTCCCGACTTTTTAAAATGTCGGGAAAGTGGTCAAATCAGCCCGAGAAAGTCATGGACACGCCCCCTTTTCTTTCTTTTTTTTAAAAATCAAATCATAGCTATTCTGACTTACTTTTTTTGCGCTGAGTTGAATGGTGCTATTCCTGAATCTTTAAAATTTCGGGAAAGTGGTCAAATCAGCCCGAGAAAGTCATGGACACGCCCCCTTTTCTTTCTTTTTTTTAAAAATCAAATCATAGTTAATCTGACTTACTTTTTTGCGCTGAGTTGAATGGTGCTATTCCTGAATCTTTAAAATGTCGGGAAAGTGGTCAAATCAGCCCGAGAAAGTCATGGACACGCCCCCTTTTCTTTCTTTTTTTTTTAAATCAAATCATAGCTAGTCTGACTTACTTTTTTTGCGCTGAGTTGAATGGTGCTATTCCTGAATCTTTAAAATTTCGGGAAAGTGGTCAAATCAGCCCGAGAAAGTCATGGACACGCCCCCTTTTTTTTTTTTTTTTTTAATCAAATCATAGCTATTCTGACTTACTTTTTTGCGCTGAGTTGAATGGTGCTATTCCTGAATCTTTAAAATGTCGGGAAAGTGGTCAAATCAGCCCAAGAAAGTCATGGACACGCCCCCTCGAGACTTAGTAAATTCTTTCTTCTTTTTTTTTCAAAAAAATCGGGAACCATCCTACCAGACTGATTGAAGGACGCTGAGTCGTCTGGTGCTAGTCCCGACTTTTTAAAATGTCGGGAAAGTGGTCAAATCAGCCCGAGAAAGTCATGGACACGCCCCCTTTTCTTTCTTTTTTTTTAAAATCAAATCATAGCTATTCTGACTTACTTTTTTACGCTGAGTTGAATGGTGCTATTCCTGAATCTTTAAAATGTCGGGAAAGTGGTCAAATCAGCCCAAGAAAGTCATGGACACGCCCCCTCGAGACTTAGTAAATTCTTTCTTCTTTTTTTTTCAAAAAAATCGGGAACCATCCTACCAGATTAATTGAAGGACGCTGAGTCGTCTGGTGCTAGTCCCGACTTTTTAAAATGTCGGGAAAGTGGTCAAATCAGCCCGAGAAAGTCATGGACACGCCCCCTTTTCTTTCTTTTTTTAAAATCAAATCATAGCTAATCTGACTTACTTTTTTGCGCTGAGTTGAATGGTGCTATTCCTGAATCTTTAAAATGTCGGGAAAGTGGTCAAATCAGCCCGAGAAAGTCATGGACACGCCCCCTTTTTTTATTTTTTTAAATCAAATCATAGCTAATCTGACTTACTTTTTTGCGCTGAGTTGAATGGTGCTATTCCTGAATCTTTAAAATGTCGGGAAAGTGGTCAAATCAGCCCGAGAAAGTCATGGACACGCCCCCTTTTCTTTCTTTTTTTTTAAAATCAAATCATAGCTATTCTGACTTACTTTTTTGCGCTGAGTTGAATGGTGCTATTCCTGAATCTTTAAAATGTCGGGAAAGTGGTCAAATCAGCCCGAGAAAGTCATGGACACGCCCCCTTTTTTTATTTTTTTAAATCAAATCATAGCTAATCTGACTTACTTTTTTGCGCTGAGTTGAATGGTGCTATTCCTGAATCTTTAAAATGTCGGGAAAGTGGTCAAATCAGCCCGAGAAAGTCATGGACACGTCCCCTCGAGACTTAGTAAATTCTTTCTTCTTTTTTTTTCAAAAAAATCGGGAACCATCCTACCAGACTGATTGAAGGACGCTGAGTCGTCTGGTGCTAGTCCCGACTTTTTAAAATGTCGGGAAAGTGGTCAAATCAGCCCAAGAAAGTCATGGACACGCCCCCTCGAGACTTAGTAAATTCTTTCTTCTTTTTTTTCCAAAAAAATCGGGAACCATCCTACCAGACTGATTGAAGGACGCTGAGTCGTCTGGTGCTAGTCCCGACTTTTTAAAATGTCGGGAAAGTGGTCAAATCAGCCCGAGAAAGTCATGGACACGCCCCCTTTTCTTTCTTTTTTTTAAAAATCAAATCATAGCTATTCTGACTTACTTTTTTTGCGCTGAGTTGAATGGTGCTATTCCTGAATCTTTAAAATTTCGGGAAAGTGGTCAAATCAGCCCGAGAAAGTCATGGACACGCCCCCTTTTCTTTCTTTTTTTTAAAAATCAAATCATAGTTAATCTGACTTACTTTTTTGCGCTGAGTTGAATGGTGCTATTCCTGAATCTTTAAAATGTCGGGAAAGTGGTCAAATCAGCCCGAGAAAGTCATGGACACGCCCCCTCGAGACTTAGTAAATTCTTTCTTCTTTTTTTTTCAAAAAAATCGGGAACCATCCTACCAGACTGATTGAAGGACGCTGAGTCGTCTGGTGCTAGTCCCGACTTTTTAAAATGTCGGGAAAGTGGTCAAATCAGCCCGAGAAAGTCATGGACACGCCCCCTTTTCTTTCTTTTTTTTTAAAATCAAATCATAGCTATTCTGACTTACTTTTTTTGCGCTGAGTTGAATGGTGCTATTCCTGAATCTTAAAAATTTCGGGAAAGTGGTCAAATCAGCCCGAGAAAGTCATGGACACGCCCCCTTTTCTTTCTTTTTTTTAAAAATCAAATCATAGTTAATCTGACTTACTTTTTTGCGCTGAGTTGAATGGTGCTATTCCTGAATCTTTAAAATGTCGGGAAAGTGGTCAAATCAGCCCGAGAAAGTCATGGACACGCCCCCTTTTCTTTCTTTTTTTTAAAAATCAAATCATAGCTATTCTGACTTACTTTTTTTGCGCTGAGTTGAATGGTGCTATTCCTGAATCTTTAAAATTTCGGGAAAGTGGTCAAATCAGCCCGAGAAAGTCATGGACACGCCCCCTTTTCTTTCTTTTTTTTAAAAATCAAATCATAGTTAATCTGACTTACTTTTTTGCGCTGAGTTGAATGGTGCTATTCCTGAATCTTTAAAATGTCGGGAAAGTGGTCAAATCAGCCCAAGAAAGTCATGGACACGTCCCCTCGAGACTTAGTAAATTCTTTCTTCTTTTTTTTTCAAAAAAATCGGGAACCATCCTACCAGACTGATTGAAGGACGCTGAGTCGTCTGGTGCTAGTCCCGACTTTTTAAAATGTCGGGAAAGTGGTCAAATCAGCCCGAGAAAGTCATGGACACGCCCCCTTTTCTTTCTTTTTTTTTAAAATCAAATCATAGCTATTCTGACTTACTTTTTTTGCGCTGAGTTGAATGGTGCTATTCCTGAATCTTAAAAATTTCGGGAAAGTGGTCAAATCAGCCCGAGAAAGTCATGGACACGCCCCCTTTTCTTTCTTTTTTTTAAAAATCAAATCATAGTTAATCTGACTTACTTTTTTGCGCTGAGTTGAATGGTGCTATTCCTGAATCTTTAAAATGTCGGGAAAGTGGTCAAATCAGCCCGAGAAAGTCATGGACACGCCCCCTTTTCTTTCTTTTTTTAAAAAATCAAATCATAGCTATTCTGACTTACTTTTTTTGCGCTGAGTTGAATGGTGCTATTCCTGAATCTTTAAAATTTCGGGAAAGTGGTCAAATCAGCCCGAGAAAGTCATGGACACGCCCCCTTTTCTTTCTTTTTTTTAAAAATCAAATCATAGTTAATCTGACTTACTTTTTTGCGCTGAGTTGAATGGTGCTATTCCTGAATCTTTAAAATGTCGGGAAAGTGGTCAAATCAGCCCGAGAAAGTCATGGACACGCCCCCTTTTCTTTTTTTTTTTTTTTAATCAAATCATAGCTATTCTGACTTACTTTTTTGCGCTGAGTTGAATGGTGCTATTCCTGAATCTTTAAAATGTCGGGAAAGTGGTCAAATCAGCCCAAGAAAGTCATGGACACGCCCCCTCGAGACTTAGTAAATTCTTTCTTCTTTTTTTTTCAAAAAAATCGGGAACCATCCTACCAGATTAATTGAAGGACGCTGAGTCGTCTGGTGCTATTCCTGAATCTTTAAAATGTCGGGAAAGTGGTCAAATCAGCCCGAGAAAGCCATGGACACGCCCTCTTTTTTTTTTCTTTTTTTTTTAATCAAATCATAGCTAATCTGACTTACTTTTTTGCGCTGAGTTGAATGGTGCTATTCCTGAATCTTTAAAATGTCGGGAAAGTGGTCAAATCAGCCCAAGAAAGTCATGGACACGCCCCCTCGAGACTTAGTAAATTCTTTCTTCTTTTTTTTTCAAAAAAATCGGGAACCATCCTACCAGACTGATTGAAGGACGCTGAGTCGTCTGGTGCTAGTCCCGACTTTTTAAAATGTCGGGAAAGTGGTCAAATCAGCCCGAGAAAGTCATGGACACGCCCCCTTTTCTTTCTTTTTTTTAAAAATCAAATCATAGTTAATCTGACTTACTTTTTTGCGCTGAGTTGAATGGTGCTATTCCTGAATCTTTAAAATGTCGGGAAAGTGGTCAAATCAGCCCAAGAAAGTCATGGACACGTCCCCTCGAGACTTAGTAAATTCTTTCTTCTTTTTTTTTCAAAAAAATCGGGAACCATCCTACCAGACTGATTGAAGGACGCTGAGTCGTCTGGTGCTAGTCCCGACTTTTTAAAATGTCGGGAAAGTGGTCAAATCAGCCCGAGAAAGTCATGGACACGCCCCCTTTTCTTTCTTTTTTTTTAAAATCAAATCATAGCTATTCTGACTTACTTTTTTTGCGCTGAGTTGAATGGTGCTATTCCTGAATCTTAAAAATTTCGGGAAAGTGGTCAAATCAGCCCGAGAAAGTCATGGACACGCCCCCTTTTCTTTCTTTTTTTTAAAAATCAAATCATAGTTAATCTGACTTACTTTTTTGCGCTGAGTTGAATGGTGCTATTCCTGAATCTTTAAAATGTCGGGAAAGTGGTCAAATCAGCCCGAGAAAGTCATGGACACGCCCCCTTTTCTTTCTTTTTTTAAAAAATCAAATCATAGCTATTCTGACTTACTTTTTTTGCGCTGAGTTGAATGGTGCTATTCCTGAATCTTTAAAATTTCGGGAAAGTGGTCAAATCAGCCCGAGAAAGTCATGGACACGCCCCCTTTTCTTTCTTTTTTTTAAAAATCAAATCATAGTTAATCTGACTTACTTTTTTGCGCTGAGTTGAATGGTGCTATTCCTGAATCTTTAAAATGTCGGGAAAGTGGTCAAATCAGCCCGAGAAAGTCATGGACACGCCCCCTTTTTTTTTTTTTTTTTTTTAATCAAATCATAGCTATTCTGACTTACTTTTTTGCGCTGAGTTGAATGGTGCTATTCCTGAATCTTTAAAATGTCGGGAAAGTGGTCAAATCAGCCCAAGAAAGTCATGGACACGCCCCCTCGAGACTTAGTAAATTCTTTCTTCTTTTTTTTTCAAAAAAATCGGGAACCATCCTACCAGATTAATTGAAGGACGCTGAGTCGTCTGGTGCTATTCCTGAATCTTTAAAATGTCGGGAAAGTGGTCAAATCAGCCCGAGAAAGCCATGGACACGCCCTCTTTTTTTTTTCTTTTTTTTTTAATCAAATCATAGCTAATCTGACTTACTTTTTTGCGCTGAGTTGAATGGTGCTATTCCTGAATCTTTAAAATGTCGGGAAAGTGGTCAAATCAGCCCAAGAAAGTCATGGACACGCCCCCTCGAGACTTAGTAAATTCTTTCTTCTTTTTTTTTCAAAAAAATCGGGAACCATCCTACCAGACTGATTGAAGGACGCTGAGTCGTCTGGTGCTAGTCCCGACTTTTTAAAATGTCGGGAAAGTGGTCAAATCAGCCCGAGAAAGTCATGGACACGCCCCCTTTTCTTTCTTTTTTTTAAAAATCAAATCATAGTTAATCTGACTTACTTTTTTGCGCTGAGTTGAATGGTGCTATTCCTGAATCTTTAAAATGTCGGGAAAGTGGTCAAATCAGCCCGAGAAAGTCATGGACACGCCCCCTTTTCTTTCTTTTTTTTTTAAATCAAATCATAGCTAGTCTGACTTACTTTTTTTGCGCTGAGTTGAATGGTGCTATTCCTGAATCTTTAAAATTTCGGGAAAGTGGTCAAATCAGCCCGAGAAAGTCATGGACACGCCCCCTTTTTTTTTTTTTTTTTAATCAAATCATAGCTATTCTGACTTACTTTTTTGCGCTGAGTTGAATGGTGCTATTCCTGAATCTTTAAAATTTCGGGAAAGTGGTCAAATCAGCCCAAGAAAGTCATGGACACGCCCCCTCGAGACTTAGTAAATTCTTTCTTCTTTTTTTTTCAAAAAAATCGGGAACCATCCTACCAGACTGATTGAAGGACGCTGAGTCGTCTGGTGCTAGTCCCGACTTTTTAAAATGTCGGGAAAGTGGTCAAATCAGCCCGAGAAAGTCATGGACACGCCCCCTTTTCTTTCTTTTTTTTAAAAATCAAATCATAGCTATTCTGACTTACTTTTTTTGCGCTGAGTTGAATGGTGCTATTCCTGAATCTTTAAAATTTCGGGAAAGTGGTCAAATCAGCCCGAGAAAGTCATGGACACGCCCCCTTTTCTTTCTTTTTTTTAAAAATCAAATCATAGTTAATCTGACTTACTTTTTTGCGCTGAGTTGAATGGTGCTATTCCTGAATCTTTAAAATGTCGGGAAAGTGGTCAAATCAGCCCGAGAAAGTCATGGACACGCCCCCTTTTCTTTCTTTTTTTTTTAAATCAAATCATAGCTAGTCTGACTTACTTTTTTTGCGCTGAGTTGAATGGTGCTATTCCTGAATCTTTAAAATTTCGGGAAAGTGGTCAAATCAGCCCGAGAAAGTCATGGACACGCCCCCTTTTTTTTTTTTTTTTTTAATCAAATCATAGCTATTCTGACTTACTTTTTTGCGCTGAGTTGAATGGTGCTATTCCTGAATCTTTAAAATGTCGGGAAAGTGGTCAAATCAGCCCAAGAAAGTCATGGACACGCCCCCTCGAGACTTAGTAAATTCTTTCTTCTTTTTTTTTCAAAAAAATCGGGAACCATCCTACCAGACTGATTGAAGGACGCTGAGTCGTCTGGTGCTAGTCCCGACTTTTTAAAATGTCGGGAAAGTGGTCAAATCAGCCCGAGAAAGTCATGGACACGCCCCCTTTTCTTTCTTTTTTTTTAAAATCAAATCATAGCTATTCTGACTTACTTTTTTACGCTGAGTTGAATGGTGCTATTCCTGAATCTTTAAAATGTCGGGAAAGTGGTCAAATCAGCCCAAGAAAGTCATGGACACGCCCCCTCGAGACTTAGTAAATTCTTTCTTCTTTTTTTTTCAAAAAAATCGGGAACCATCCTACCAGATTAATTGAAGGACGCTGAGTCGTCTGGTGCTAGTCCCGACTTTTTAAAATGTCGGGAAAGTGGTCAAATCAGCCCGAGAAAGTCATGGACACGCCCCCTTTTCTTTCTTTTTTTAAAATCAAATCATAGCTAATCTGACTTACTTTTTTGCGCTGAGTTGAATGGTGCTATTCCTGAATCTTTAAAATGTCGGGAAAGTGGTCAAATCAGCCCGAGAAAGTCATGGACACGCCCCCTTTTTTTATTTTTTTAAATCAAATCATAGCTAATCTGACTTACTTTTTTGCGCTGAGTTGAATGGTGCTATTCCTGAATCTTTAAAATGTCGGGAAAGTGGTCAAATCAGCCCGAGAAAGTCATGGACACGCCCCCTTTTCTTTCTTTTTTTTTAAAATCAAATCATAGCTATTCTGACTTACTTTTTTGCGCTGAGTTGAATGGTGCTATTCCTGAATCTTTAAAATGTCGGGAAAGTGGTCAAATCAGCCCGAGAAAGTCATGGACACGCCCCCTTTTTTTATTTTTTTAAATCAAATCATAGCTAATCTGACTTACTTTTTTGCGCTGAGTTGAATGGTGCTATTCCTGAATCTTTAAAATGTCGGGAAAGTGGTCAAATCAGCCCGAGAAAGTCATGGACACGCCCCCTTTTTTTATTTTTTTAAATCAAATCATAGCTATTCTGACTTCCTTTTTTGCGCTGAGTTGAATGGTGCTATTCCTGAATCTTTAAAATGTCGGGAAAGTGGTCAAATCAGCCCGAGAAAGTCATGGACACGCCCTCTTTTTCTTTTCTTTTTTTTTTAATCAAATCATAGCTATTCTGACTTCCTTTTTTGCGCTGAGTTGAATGGTGCTATTCCTGAATCTTTAAAATGTCGGGAAAGTGGTCAAATCAGCCCAAGAAAGTCATGGACACGTCCCCTCGAGACTTAGTAAATTCTTTCTTCTTTTTTTTTCAAAAAAATCGGGAACCATCCTACCAGACTGATTGAAGGACGCTGAGTCGTCTGGTGCTAGTCCCGACTTTTTAAAATGTCGGGAAAGTGGTCAAATCAGCCCGAGAAAGTCATGGACACGCCCCCTTTTCTTTCTTTTTTTTTAAAATCAAATCATAGCTATTCTGACTTACTTTTTTTGCGCTGAGTTGAATGGTGCTATTCCTGAATCTTAAAAATTTCGGGAAAGTGGTCAAATCAGCCCGAGAAAGTCATGGACACGCCCCCTTTTCTTTCTTTTTTTTAAAAATCAAATCATAGTTAATCTGACTTACTTTTTTGCGCTGAGTTGAATGGTGCTATTCCTGAATCTTTAAAATGTCGGGAAAGTGGTCAAATCAGCCCGAGAAAGTCATGGACACGCCCCCTTTTCTTTCTTTTTTTAAAAAATCAAATCATAGCTATTCTGACTTACTTTTTTTGCGCTGAGTTGAATGGTGCTATTCCTGAATCTTTAAAATTTCGGGAAAGTGGTCAAATCAGCCCGAGAAAGTCATGGACACGCCCCCTTTTCTTTCTTTTTTTTAAAAATCAAATCATAGTTAATCTGACTTACTTTTTTGCGCTGAGTTGAATGGTGCTATTCCTGAATCTTTAAAATGTCGGGAAAGTGGTCAAATCAGCCCGAGAAAGTCATGGACACGCCCCCTTTTTTTTTTTTTTTTTTTTAATCAAATCATAGCTATTCTGACTTACTTTTTTGCGCTGAGTTGAATGGTGCTATTCCTGAATCTTTAAAATGTCGGGAAAGTGGTCAAATCAGCCCAAGAAAGTCATGGACACGCCCCCTCGAGACTTAGTAAATTCTTTCTTCTTTTTTTTTCAAAAAAATCGGGAACCATCCTACCAGATTAATTGAAGGACGCTGAGTCGTCTGGTGCTATTCCTGAATCTTTAAAATGTCGGGAAAGTGGTCAAATCAGCCCGAGAAAGCCATGGACACGCCCTCTTTTTTTTTTCTTTTTTTTTTAATCAAATCATAGCTAATCTGACTTACTTTTTTGCGCTGAGTTGAATGGTGCTATTCCTGAATCTTTAAAATGTCGGGAAAGTGGTCAAATCAGCCCAAGAAAGTCATGGACACGCCCCCTCGAGACTTAGTAAATTCTTTCTTCTTTTTTTTTCAAAAAAATCGGGAACCATCCTACCAGACTGATTGAAGGACGCTGAGTCGTCTGGTGCTAGTCCCGACTTTTTAAAATGTCGGGAAAGTGGTCAAATCAGCCCGAGAAAGTCATGGACACGCCCCCTTTTCTTTCTTTTTTTTAAAAATCAAATCATAGCTATTCTGACTTACTTTTTTTGCGCTGAGTTGAATGGTGCTATTCCTGAATCTTTAAAATTTCGGGAAAGTGGTCAAATCAGCCCGAGAAAGTCATGGACACGCCCCCTTTTCTTTCTTTTTTTTAAAAATCAAATCATAGTTAATCTGACTTACTTTTTTGCGCTGAGTTGAATGGTGCTATTCCTGAATCTTTAAAATGTCGGGAAAGTGGTCAAATCAGCCCGAGAAAGTCATGGACACGCCCCCTTTTCTTTCTTTTTTTTTTAAATCAAATCATAGCTAGTCTGACTTACTTTTTTTGCGCTGAGTTGAATGGTGCTATTCCTGAATCTTTAAAATTTCGGGAAAGTGGTCAAATCAGCCCGAGAAAGTCATGGACACGCCCCCTTTTTTTTTTTTTTTTTTAATCAAATCATAGCTATTCTGACTTACTTTTTTGCGCTGAGTTGAATGGTGCTATTCCTGAATCTTTAAAATGTCGGGAAAGTGGTCAAATCAGCCCAAGAAAGTCATGGACACGCCCCCTCGAGACTTAGTAAATTCTTTCTTCTTTTTTTTTCAAAAAAATCGGGAACCATCCTACCAGACTGATTGAAGGACGCTGAGTCGTCTGGTGCTAGTCCCGACTTTTTAAAATGTCGGGAAAGTGGTCAAATCAGCCCGAGAAAGTCATGGACACGCCCCCTTTTCTTTCTTTTTTTTTAAAATCAAATCATAGCTATTCTGACTTACTTTTTTACGCTGAGTTGAATGGTGCTATTCCTGAATCTTTAAAATGTCGGGAAAGTGGTCAAATCAGCCCAAGAAAGTCATGGACACGCCCCCTCGAGACTTAGTAAATTCTTTCTTCTTTTTTTTTCAAAAAAATCGGGAACCATCCTACCAGATTAATTGAAGGACGCTGAGTCGTCTGGTGCTAGTCCCGACTTTTTAAAATGTCGGGAAAGTGGTCAAATCAGCCCGAGAAAGTCATGGACACGCCCCCTTTTCTTTCTTTTTTTAAAATCAAATCATAGCTAATCTGACTTACTTTTTTGCGCTGAGTTGAATGGTGCTATTCCTGAATCTTTAAAATGTCGGGAAAGTGGTCAAATCAGCCCGAGAAAGTCATGGACACGCCCCCTTTTTTTATTTTTTTAAATCAAATCATAGCTAATCTGACTTACTTTTTTGCGCTGAGTTGAATGGTGCTATTCCTGAATCTTTAAAATGTCGGGAAAGTGGTCAAATCAGCCCGAGAAAGTCATGGACACGCCCCCTTTTCTTTCTTTTTTTTTAAAATCAAATCATAGCTATTCTGACTTACTTTTTTGCGCTGAGTTGAATGGTGCTATTCCTGAATCTTTAAAATGTCGGGAAAGTGGTCAAATCAGCCCGAGAAAGTCATGGACACGCCCCCTTTTTTTATTTTTTTAAATCAAATCATAGCTAATCTGACTTACTTTTTTGCGCTGAGTTGAATGGTGCTATTCCTGAATCTTTAAAATGTCGGGAAAGTGGTCAAATCAGCCCGAGAAAGTCATGGACACGCCCCCTTTTTTTATTTTTTTAAATCAAATCATAGCTATTCTGACTTCCTTTTTTGCGCTGAGTTGAATGGTGCTATTCCTGAATCTTTAAAATGTCGGGAAAGTGGTCAAATCAGCCCGAGAAAGTCATGGACACGCCCTCTTTTTCTTTTCTTTTTTTTTTAATCAAATCATAGCTATTCTGACTTACTTTTTTGCGCTGAGTTGAATGGTGCTATTCCTGAATCTTTAAAATGTCGGGAAAGTGGTCAAATCAGCCCAAGAAAGTCATGGACACGTCCCCTCGAGACTTAGTAAATTCTTTCTTCTTTTTTTTTCAAAAAAATCGGGAACCATCCTACCAGACTGATTGAAGGACGCTGAGTCGTCTGGTGCTAGTCCCGACTTTTTAAAATGTCGGGAAAGTGGTCAAATCAGCCCGAGAAAGTCATGGACACGCCCCCTTTTCTTTCTTTTTTTTTAAAATCAAATCATAGCTATTCTGACTTACTTTTTTTGCGCTGAGTTGAATGGTGCTATTCCTGAATCTTAAAAATTTCGGGAAAGTGGTCAAATCAGCCCGAGAAAGTCATGGACACGCCCCCTTTTCTTTCTTTTTTTTAAAAATCAAATCATAGTTAATCTGACTTACTTTTTTGCGCTGAGTTGAATGGTGCTATTCCTGAATCTTTAAAATGTCGGGAAAGTGGTCAAATCAGCCCGAGAAAGTCATGGACACGCCCCCTTTTCTTTCTTTTTTTAAAAAATCAAATCATAGCTATTCTGACTTACTTTTTTTGCGCTGAGTTGAATGGTGCTATTCCTGAATCTTTAAAATTTCGGGAAAGTGGTCAAATCAGCCCGAGAAAGTCATGGACACGCCCCCTTTTCTTTCTTTTTTTTAAAAATCAAATCATAGTTAATCTGACTTACTTTTTTGCGCTGAGTTGAATGGTGCTATTCCTGAATCTTTAAAATGTCGGGAAAGTGGTCAAATCAGCCCGAGAAAGTCATGGACACGCCCCCTTTTTTTTTTTTTTTTTTTTAATCAAATCATAGCTATTCTGACTTACTTTTTTGCGCTGAGTTGAATGGTGCTATTCCTGAATCTTTAAAATGTCGGGAAAGTGGTCAAATCAGCCCAAGAAAGTCATGGACACGCCCCCTCGAGACTTAGTAAATTCTTTCTTCTTTTTTTTTCAAAAAAATCGGGAACCATCCTACCAGATTAATTGAAGGACGCTGAGTCGTCTGGTGCTATTCCTGAATCTTTAAAATGTCGGGAAAGTGGTCAAATCAGCCCGAGAAAGCCATGGACACGCCCTCTTTTTTTTTTCTTTTTTTTTTAATCAAATCATAGCTAATCTGACTTACTTTTTTGCGCTGAGTTGAATGGTGCTATTCCTGAATCTTTAAAATGTCGGGAAAGTGGTCAAATCAGCCCAAGAAAGTCATGGACACGCCCCCTCGAGACTTAGTAAATTCTTTCTTCTTTTTTTTTCAAAAAAATCGGGAACCATCCTACCAGACTGATTGAAGGACGCTGAGTCGTCTGGTGCTAGTCCCGACTTTTTAAAATGTCGGGAAAGTGGTCAAATCAGCCCGAGAAAGTCATGGACACGCCCCCTTTTCTTTCTTTTTTTTAAAAATCAAATCATAGCTATTCTGACTTACTTTTTTTGCGCTGAGTTGAATGGTGCTATTCCTGAATCTTTAAAATTTCGGGAAAGTGGTCAAATCAGCCCGAGAAAGTCATGGACACGCCCCCTTTTCTTTCTTTTTTTTAAAAATCAAATCATAGTTAATCTGACTTACTTTTTTGCGCTGAGTTGAATGGTGCTATTCCTGAATCTTTAAAATGTCGGGAAAGTGGTCAAATCAGCCCGAGAAAGTCATGGACACGCCCCCTTTTCTTTCTTTTTTTTTTAAATCAAATCATAGCTAGTCTGACTTACTTTTTTTGCGCTGAGTTGAATGGTGCTATTCCTGAATCTTTAAAATTTCGGGAAAGTGGTCAAATCAGCCCGAGAAAGTCATGGACACGCCCCCTTTTTTTTTTTTTTTTTTAATCAAATCATAGCTATTCTGACTTACTTTTTTGCGCTGAGTTGAATGGTGCTATTCCTGAATCTTTAAAATGTCGGGAAAGTGGTCAAATCAGCCCAAGAAAGTCATGGACACGCCCCCTCGAGACTTAGTAAATTCTTTCTTCTTTTTTTTTCAAAAAAATCGGGAACCATCCTACCAGACTGATTGAAGGACGCTGAGTCGTCTGGTGCTAGTCCCGACTTTTTAAAATGTCGGGAAAGTGGTCAAATCAGCCCGAGAAAGTCATGGACACGCCCCCTTTTCTTTCTTTTTTTTTAAAATCAAATCATAGCTATTCTGACTTACTTTTTTACGCTGAGTTGAATGGTGCTATTCCTGAATCTTTAAAATGTCGGGAAAGTGGTCAAATCAGCCCAAGAAAGTCATGGACACGCCCCCTCGAGACTTAGTAAATTCTTTCTTCTTTTTTTTTCAAAAAAATCGGGAACCATCCTACCAGATTAATTGAAGGACGCTGAGTCGTCTGGTGCTAGTCCCGACTTTTTAAAATGTCGGGAAAGTGGTCAAATCAGCCCGAGAAAGTCATGGACACGCCCCCTTTTCTTTCTTTTTTTAAAATCAAATCATAGCTAATCTGACTTACTTTTTTGCGCTGAGTTGAATGGTGCTATTCCTGAATCTTTAAAATGTCGGGAAAGTGGTCAAATCAGCCCGAGAAAGTCATGGACACGCCCCCTTTTTTTATTTTTTTAAATCAAATCATAGCTAATCTGACTTACTTTTTTGCGCTGAGTTGAATGGTGCTATTCCTGAATCTTTAAAATGTCGGGAAAGTGGTCAAATCAGCCCGAGAAAGTCATGGACACGCCCCCTTTTCTTTCTTTTTTTTTAAAATCAAATCATAGCTATTCTGACTTACTTTTTTGCGCTGAGTTGAATGGTGCTATTCCTGAATCTTTAAAATGTCGGGAAAGTGGTCAAATCAGCCCGAGAAAGTCATGGACACGCCCCCTTTTTTTATTTTTTTAAATCAAATCATAGCTAATCTGACTTACTTTTTTGCGCTGAGTTGAATGGTGCTATTCCTGAATCTTTAAAATGTCGGGAAAGTGGTCAAATCAGCCCGAGAAAGTCATGGACACGCCCCCTTTTTTTATTTTTTTAAATCAAATCATAGCTATTCTGACTTCCTTTTTTGCGCTGAGTTGAATGGTGCTATTCCTGAATCTTTAAAATGTCGGGAAAGTGGTCAAATCAGCCCGAGAAAGTCATGGACACGCCCTCTTTTTTTTTTCTTTTTTTTTTAATCAAATCATAGCTAATCTGACTTACTTTTTTGCGCTGAGTTGAATGGTGCTATTCCTGAATCTTTAAAATGTCGGGAAAGTGGTCAAATCAGCCCAAGAAAGTCATGGACACGCCCCCTCGAGACTTAGTAAATTCTTTCTTCTTTTTTTTTCAAAAAAATCGGGAACCATCCTACCAGACTGATTGAAGGACGCTGAGTCGTCTGGTGCTAGTCCCGACTTTTTAAAATGTCGGGAAAGTGGTCAAATCAGCCCGAGAAAGTCATGGACACGCCCCCTTTTCTTTCTTTTTTTTTAAAATCAAATCATAGCTATTCTGACTTACTTTTTTTGCACTGAGTTGAATGGTGCTATTCCTGAATCTTTAAAATGTCGGGAAAGTGGTCAAATCAGCCCGAGAAAGTCATGGACACGCCCTCTTTTTTTTTTCTTTTTTTTTTAATCAAATCATAGCTAATCTGACTTACTTTTTTGCGCTGAGTTTAATGGTGCTATTCCTGAATCTTTAAAATGTCGGGAAAGTGGTCAAATCAGCCCAAGAAAGTCATGGACACGCCCCCTCGAGACTTAGTAAATTCTTTCTTCTTTTTTTTTCAAAAAAATCGGGAACCATCCTACCAGACTGATTGAAGGACGCTGAGTCGTCTGGTGCTAGTCCCGACTTTTTAAAATGTCGGGAAAGTGGTCAAATCAGCCCGAGAAAGTCATGGACACGCCCCCTTTTCTTTCTTTTTTTTTAAAATCAAATCATAGCTATTCTGACTTACTTTTTTTGCGCTGAGTTGAATGGTGCTATTCCTGAATCTTTAAAATTTCGGGAAAGTGGTCAAATCAGCCCGAGAAAGTCATGGACACGCCCCCTTTTCTTTCTTTTTTTTAAAAATCAAATCATAGTTAATCTGACTTACTTTTTTGCGCTGAGTTGAATGGTGCTATTCCTGAATCTTTAAAATGTCGGGAAAGTGGTCAAATCAGCCCGAGAAAGTCATGGACACGCCCCCTTTTTTTTTTTTTTTTTTTTAATCAAATCATAGCTATTCTGACTTACTTTTTTGCGCTGAGTTGAATGGTGCTATTCCTGAATCTTTAAAATGTCGGGAAAGTGGTCAAATCAGCCCAAGAAAGTCATGGACACGCCCCCTCGAGACTTAGTAAATTCTTTCTTCTTTTTTTTTCAAAAAAATCGGGAACCATCCTACCAGATTAATTGAAGGACGCTGAGTCGTCTGGTGCTAGTCCCGACTTTTTAAAATGTCGGGAAAGTGGTCAAATCAGCCCGAGAAAGTCATGGACACGCCCCCTTTTCTTTCTTTTTTTTTTAAATCAAATCATAGCTAGTCTGACTTACTTTTTTTGCGCTGAGTTGAATGGTGCTATTCCTGAATCTTTAAAATTTCGGGAAAGTGGTCAAATCAGCCCGAGAAAGTCATGGACACGCCCCCTTTTTTTTTTTTTTTTTTAATCAAATCATAGCTATTCTGACTTACTTTTTTGCGCTGAGTTGAATGGTGCTATTCCTGAATCTTTAAAATGTCGGGAAAGTGGTCAAATCAGCCCAAGAAAGTCATGGACACGCCCCCTCGAGACTTAGTAAATTCTTTCTTCTTTTTTTTTCAAAAAAATCGGGAACCATCCTACCAGACTGATTGAAGGACGCTGAGTCGTCTGGTGCTAGTCCCGACTTTTTAAAATGTCGGGAAAGTGGTCAAATCAGCCCGAGAAAGTCATGGACACGCCCCCTTTTCTTTCTTTTTTTTTAAAATCAAATCATAGCTATTCTGACTTACTTTTTTTGCGCTGAGTTGAATGGTGCTATTCCTGAATCTTAAAAATTTCGGGAAAGTGGTCAAATCAGCCCGAGAAAGTCATGGACACGCCCCCTTTTCTTTCTTTTTTTTAAAAATCAAATCATAGTTAATCTGACTTACTTTTTTGCGCTGAGTTGAATGGTGCTATTCCTGAATCTTTAAAATGTCGGGAAAGTGGTCAAATCAGCCCGAGAAAGTCATGGACACGCCCCCTTTTCTTTCTTTTTTTTTAAAATCAAATCATAGCTATTCTGACTTACTTTTTTTGCGCTGAGTTGAATGGTGCTATTCCTGAATCTTTAAAATTTCGGGAAAGTGGTCAAATCAGCCCGAGAAAGTCATGGACACGCCCCCTTTTCTTTCTTTTTTTTAAAAATCAAATCATAGTTAATCTGACTTACTTTTTTGCGCTGAGTTGAATGGTGCTATTCCTGAATCTTTAAAATGTCGGGAAAGTGGTCAAATCAGCCCGAGAAAGTCATGGACACGCCCCCTTTTTTTTCTTTTTTTTTTTTAATCAAATCATAGCTATTCTGACTTACTTTTTTGCGCTGAGTTGAATGGTGCTATTCCTGAATCTTTAAAATGTCGGGAAAGTGGTCAAATCAGCCCAAGAAAGTCATGGACACGCCCCCTCGAGACTTAGTAAATTCTTTCTTCTTTTTTTCCAAAAAAATCGGGAACCATCCTACCAGACTGATTGAAGGACGCTGAGTCGTCTGGTGCTAGTCCCGACTTTTTAAAATGTCGGGAAAGTGGTCAAATCAGCCCGAGAAAGTCATGGACACGCCCCCTTTTCTTTCTTTTTTTAAAAAATCAAATCATAGCTATTCTGACTTACTTTTTTTGCGCTGAGTTGAATGGTGCTATTCCTGAATCTTTAAAATTTCGGGAAAGTGGTCAAATCAGCCCGAGAAAGTCATGGACACGCCCCCTTTTCTTTCTTTTTTTTAAAAATCAAATCATAGTTAATCTGACTTACTTTTTTGCGCTGAGTTGAATGGTGCTATTCCTGAATCTTTAAAATGTCGGGAAAGTGGTCAAATCAGCCCGAGAAAGTCATGGACACGCCCCCTTTTTTTTTTTTTTTTTTTTAATCAAATCATAGCTATTCTGACTTACTTTTTTGCGCTGAGTTGAATGGTGCTATTCCTGAATCTTTAAAATGTCGGGAAAGTGGTCAAATCAGCCCAAGAAAGTCATGGACACGCCCCCTCGAGACTTAGTAAATTCTTTCTTCTTTTTTTTTCAAAAAAATCGGGAACCATCCTACCAGATTAATTGAAGGACGCTGAGTCGTCTGGTGCTATTCCTGAATCTTTAAAATGTCGGGAAAGTGGTCAAATCAGCCCGAGAAAGCCATGGACACGCCCTCTTTTTTTTTTCTTTTTTTTTTAATCAAATCATAGCTAATCTGACTTACTTTTTTGCGCTGAGTTGAATGGTGCTATTCCTGAATCTTTAAAATGTCGGGAAAGTGGTCAAATCAGCCCAAGAAAGTCATGGACACGCCCCCTCGAGACTTAGTAAATTCTTTCTTCTTTTTTTTTCAAAAAAATCGGGAACCATCCTACCAGACTGATTGAAGGACGCTGAGTCGTCTGGTGCTAGTCCCGACTTTTTAAAATGTCGGGAAAGTGGTCAAATCAGCCCGAGAAAGTCATGGACACGCCCCCTTTTCTTTCTTTTTTTTAAAAATCAAATCATAGCTATTCTGACTTACTTTTTTTGCGCTGAGTTGAATGGTGCTATTCCTGAATCTTTAAAATTTCGGGAAAGTGGTCAAATCAGCCCGAGAAAGTCATGGACACGCCCCCTTTTCTTTCTTTTTTTTAAAAATCAAATCATAGTTAATCTGACTTACTTTTTTGCGCTGAGTTGAATGGTGCTATTCCTGAATCTTTAAAATGTCGGGAAAGTGGTCAAATCAGCCCGAGAAAGTCATGGACACGCCCCCTTTTCTTTCTTTTTTTTTTAAATCAAATCATAGCTAGTCTGACTTACTTTTTTTGCGCTGAGTTGAATGGTGCTATTCCTGAATCTTTAAAATTTCGGGAAAGTGGTCAAATCAGCCCGAGAAAGTCATGGACACGCCCCCTTTTTTTTTTTTTTTTTTAATCAAATCATAGCTATTCTGACTTACTTTTTTGCGCTGAGTTGAATGGTGCTATTCCTGAATCTTTAAAATGTCGGGAAAGTGGTCAAATCAGCCCAAGAAAGTCATGGACACGCCCCCTCGAGACTTAGTAAATTCTTTCTTCTTTTTTTTTCAAAAAAATCGGGAACCATCCTACCAGACTGATTGAAGGACGCTGAGTCGTCTGGTGCTAGTCCCGACTTTTTAAAATGTCGGGAAAGTGGTCAAATCAGCCCGAGAAAGTCATGGACACGCCCCCTTTTCTTTCTTTTTTTTTAAAATCAAATCATAGCTATTCTGACTTACTTTTTTACGCTGAGTTGAATGGTGCTATTCCTGAATCTTTAAAATGTCGGGAAAGTGGTCAAATCAGCCCAAGAAAGTCATGGACACGCCCCCTCGAGACTTAGTAAATTCTTTCTTCTTTTTTTTTCAAAAAAATCGGGAACCATCCTACCAGATTAATTGAAGGACGCTGAGTCGTCTGGTGCTAGTCCCGACTTTTTAAAATGTCGGGAAAGTGGTCAAATCAGCCCGAGAAAGTCATGGACACGCCCCCTTTTCTTTCTTTTTTTAAAATCAAATCATAGCTAATCTGACTTACTTTTTTGCGCTGAGTTGAATGGTGCTATTCCTGAATCTTTAAAATGTCGGGAAAGTGGTCAAATCAGCCCGAGAAAGTCATGGACACGCCCCCTTTTTTTATTTTTTTAAATCAAATCATAGCTAATCTGACTTACTTTTTTGCGCTGAGTTGAATGGTGCTATTCCTGAATCTTTAAAATGTCGGGAAAGTGGTCAAATCAGCCCGAGAAAGTCATGGACACGCCCCCTTTTCTTTCTTTTTTTTTAAAATCAAATCATAGCTATTCTGACTTACTTTTTTGCGCTGAGTTGAATGGTGCTATTCCTGAATCTTTAAAATGTCGGGAAAGTGGTCAAATCAGCCCGAGAAAGTCATGGACACGCCCCCTTTTTTTATTTTTTTAAATCAAATCATAGCTAATCTGACTTACTTTTTTGCGCTGAGTTGAATGGTGCTATTCCTGAATCTTTAAAATGTCGGGAAAGTGGTCAAATCAGCCCGAGAAAGTCATGGACACGCCCCCTTTTTTTATTTTTTTAAATCAAATCATAGCTATTCTGACTTCCTTTTTTGCGCTGAGTTGAATGGTGCTATTCCTGAATCTTTAAAATGTCGGGAAAGTGGTCAAATCAGCCCGAGAAAGTCATGGACACGCCCTCTTTTTCTTTTCTTTTTTTTTTAATCAAATCATAGCTATTCTGACTTCCTTTTTTGCGCTGAGTTGAATGGTGCTATTCCTGAATCTTTAAAATGTCGGGAAAGTGGTCAAATCAGCCCAAGAAAGTCATGGACACGTCCCCTCGAGACTTAGTAAATTCTTTCTTCTTTTTTTTTCAAAAAAATCGGGAACCATCCTACCAGACTGATTGAAGGACGCTGAGTCGTCTGGTGCTAGTCCCGACTTTTTAAAATGTCGGGAAAGTGGTCAAATCAGCCCGAGAAAGTCATGGACACGCCCCCTTTTCTTTCTTTTTTTTTAAAATCAAATCATAGCTATTCTGACTTACTTTTTTTGCGCTGAGTTGAATGGTGCTATTCCTGAATCTTAAAAATTTCGGGAAAGTGGTCAAATCAGCCCGAGAAAGTCATGGACACGCCCCCTTTTCTTTCTTTTTTTTAAAAATCAAATCATAGTTAATCTGACTTACTTTTTTGCGCTGAGTTGAATGGTGCTATTCCTGAATCTTTAAAATGTCGGGAAAGTGGTCAAATCAGCCCGAGAAAGTCATGGACACGCCCCCTTTTCTTTCTTTTTTTAAAAAATCAAATCATAGCTATTCTGACTTACTTTTTTTGCGCTGAGTTGAATGGTGCTATTCCTGAATCTTTAAAATTTCGGGAAAGTGGTCAAATCAGCCCGAGAAAGTCATGGACACGCCCCCTTTTCTTTCTTTTTTTTAAAAATCAAATCATAGTTAATCTGACTTACTTTTTTGCGCTGAGTTGAATGGTGCTATTCCTGAATCTTTAAAATGTCGGGAAAGTGGTCAAATCAGCCCGAGAAAGTCATGGACACGCCCCCTTTTTTTTTTTTTTTTTTTTAATCAAATCATAGCTATTCTGACTTACTTTTTTGCGCTGAGTTGAATGGTGCTATTCCTGAATCTTTAAAATGTCGGGAAAGTGGTCAAATCAGCCCAAGAAAGTCATGGACACGCCCCCTCGAGACTTAGTAAATTCTTTCTTCTTTTTTTTTCAAAAAAATCGGGAACCATCCTACCAGATTAATTGAAGGACGCTGAGTCGTCTGGTGCTATTCCTGAATCTTTAAAATGTCGGGAAAGTGGTCAAATCAGCCCGAGAAAGCCATGGACACGCCCTCTTTTTTTTTTCTTTTTTTTTTAATCAAATCATAGCTAATCTGACTTACTTTTTTGCGCTGAGTTGAATGGTGCTATTCCTGAATCTTTAAAATGTCGGGAAAGTGGTCAAATCAGCCCAAGAAAGTCATGGACACGCCCCCTCGAGACTTAGTAAATTCTTTCTTCTTTTTTTTTCAAAAAAATCGGGAACCATCCTACCAGACTGATTGAAGGACGCTGAGTCGTCTGGTGCTAGTCCCGACTTTTTAAAATGTCGGGAAAGTGGTCAAATCAGCCCGAGAAAGTCATGGACACGCCCCCTTTTCTTTCTTTTTTTTAAAAATCAAATCATAGCTATTCTGACTTACTTTTTTTGCGCTGAGTTGAATGGTGCTATTCCTGAATCTTTAAAATTTCGGGAAAGTGGTCAAATCAGCCCGAGAAAGTCATGGACACGCCCCCTTTTCTTTCTTTTTTTTAAAAATCAAATCATAGTTAATCTGACTTACTTTTTTGCGCTGAGTTGAATGGTGCTATTCCTGAATCTTTAAAATGTCGGGAAAGTGGTCAAATCAGCCCGAGAAAGTCATGGACACGCCCCCTTTTCTTTCTTTTTTTTTTAAATCAAATCATAGCTAGTCTGACTTACTTTTTTTGCGCTGAGTTGAATGGTGCTATTCCTGAATCTTTAAAATTTCGGGAAAGTGGTCAAATCAGCCCGAGAAAGTCATGGACACGCCCCCTTTTTTTTTTTTTTTTTTAATCAAATCATAGCTATTCTGACTTACTTTTTTGCGCTGAGTTGAATGGTGCTATTCCTGAATCTTTAAAATGTCGGGAAAGTGGTCAAATCAGCCCAAGAAAGTCATGGACACGCCCCCTCGAGACTTAGTAAATTCTTTCTTCTTTTTTTTTCAAAAAAATCGGGAACCATCCTACCAGACTGATTGAAGGACGCTGAGTCGTCTGGTGCTAGTCCCGACTTTTTAAAATGTCGGGAAAGTGGTCAAATCAGCCCGAGAAAGTCATGGACACGCCCCCTTTTCTTTCTTTTTTTTTAAAATCAAATCATAGCTATTCTGACTTACTTTTTTACGCTGAGTTGAATGGTGCTATTCCTGAATCTTTAAAATGTCGGGAAAGTGGTCAAATCAGCCCAAGAAAGTCATGGACACGCCCCCTCGAGACTTAGTAAATTCTTTCTTCTTTTTTTTTCAAAAAAATCGGGAACCATCCTACCAGATTAATTGAAGGACGCTGAGTCGTCTGGTGCTAGTCCCGACTTTTTAAAATGTCGGGAAAGTGGTCAAATCAGCCCGAGAAAGTCATGGACACGCCCCCTTTTCTTTCTTTTTTTAAAATCAAATCATAGCTAATCTGACTTACTTTTTTGCGCTGAGTTGAATGGTGCTATTCCTGAATCTTTAAAATGTCGGGAAAGTGGTCAAATCAGCCCGAGAAAGTCATGGACACGCCCCCTTTTTTTATTTTTTTAAATCAAATCATAGCTAATCTGACTTACTTTTTTGCGCTGAGTTGAATGGTGCTATTCCTGAATCTTTAAAATGTCGGGAAAGTGGTCAAATCAGCCCGAGAAAGTCATGGACACGCCCCCTTTTCTTTCTTTTTTTTTAAAATCAAATCATAGCTATTCTGACTTACTTTTTTGCGCTGAGTTGAATGGTGCTATTCCTGAATCTTTAAAATGTCGGGAAAGTGGTCAAATCAGCCCGAGAAAGTCATGGACACGCCCCCTTTTTTTATTTTTTTAAATCAAATCATAGCTAATCTGACTTACTTTTTTGCGCTGAGTTGAATGGTGCTATTCCTGAATCTTTAAAATGTCGGGAAAGTGGTCAAATCAGCCCGAGAAAGTCATGGACACGCCCCCTTTTTTTATTTTTTTAAATCAAATCATAGCTATTCTGACTTCCTTTTTTGCGCTGAGTTGAATGGTGCTATTCCTGAATCTTTAAAATGTCGGGAAAGTGGTCAAATCAGCCCGAGAAAGTCATGGACACGCCCTCTTTTTTTTTTCTTTTTTTTTTAATCAAATCATAGCTAATCTGACTTACTTTTTTGCGCTGAGTTGAATGGTGCTATTCCTGAATCTTTAAAATGTCGGGAAAGTGGTCAAATCAGCCCAAGAAAGTCATGGACACGCCCCCTCGAGACTTAGTAAATTCTTTCTTCTTTTTTTTTCAAAAAAATCGGGAACCATCCTACCAGACTGATTGAAGGACGCTGAGTCGTCTGGTGCTAGTCCCGACTTTTTAAAATGTCGGGAAAGTGGTCAAATCAGCCCGAGAAAGTCATGGACACGCCCCCTTTTCTTTCTTTTTTTTTAAAATCAAATCATAGCTATTCTGACTTACTTTTTTTGCACTGAGTTGAATGGTGCTATTCCTGAATCTTTAAAATGTCGGGAAAGTGGTCAAATCAGCCCGAGAAAGTCATGGACACGCCCTCTTTTTTTTTTCTTTTTTTTTTAATCAAATCATAGCTAATCTGACTTACTTTTTTGCGCTGAGTTTAATGGTGCTATTCCTGAATCTTTAAAATGTCGGGAAAGTGGTCAAATCAGCCCAAGAAAGTCATGGACACGCCCCCTCGAGACTTAGTAAATTCTTTCTTCTTTTTTTTTCAAAAAAATCGGGAACCATCCTACCAGACTGATTGAAGGACGCTGAGTCGTCTGGTGCTAGTCCCGACTTTTTAAAATGTCGGGAAAGTGGTCAAATCAGCCCGAGAAAGTCATGGACACGCCCCCTTTTCTTTCTTTTTTTTTAAAATCAAATCATAGCTATTCTGACTTACTTTTTTTGCGCTGAGTTGAATGGTGCTATTCCTGAATCTTTAAAATTTCGGGAAAGTGGTCAAATCAGCCCGAGAAAGTCATGGACACGCCCCCTTTTCTTTCTTTTTTTTAAAAATCAAATCATAGTTAATCTGACTTACTTTTTTGCGCTGAGTTGAATGGTGCTATTCCTGAATCTTTAAAATGTCGGGAAAGTGGTCAAATCAGCCCGAGAAAGTCATGGACACGCCCCCTTTTTTTTTTTTTTTTTTTTAATCAAATCATAGCTATTCTGACTTACTTTTTTGCGCTGAGTTGAATGGTGCTATTCCTGAATCTTTAAAATGTCGGGAAAGTGGTCAAATCAGCCCAAGAAAGTCATGGACACGCCCCCTCGAGACTTAGTAAATTCTTTCTTCTTTTTTTTTCAAAAAAATCGGGAACCATCCTACCAGATTAATTGAAGGACGCTGAGTCGTCTGGTGCTAGTCCCGACTTTTTAAAATGTCGGGAAAGTGGTCAAATCAGCCCGAGAAAGTCATGGACACGCCCCCTTTTCTTTCTTTTTTTTTTAAATCAAATCATAGCTAGTCTGACTTACTTTTTTTGCGCTGAGTTGAATGGTGCTATTCCTGAATCTTTAAAATTTCGGGAAAGTGGTCAAATCAGCCCGAGAAAGTCATGGACACGCCCCCTTTTTTTTTTTTTTTTTTAATCAAATCATAGCTATTCTGACTTACTTTTTTGCGCTGAGTTGAATGGTGCTATTCCTGAATCTTTAAAATGTCGGGAAAGTGGTCAAATCAGCCCAAGAAAGTCATGGACACGCCCCCTCGAGACTTAGTAAATTCTTTCTTCTTTTTTTTTCAAAAAAATCGGGAACCATCCTACCAGACTGATTGAAGGACGCTGAGTCGTCTGGTGCTAGTCCCGACTTTTTAAAATGTCGGGAAAGTGGTCAAATCAGCCCGAGAAAGTCATGGACACGCCCCCTTTTCTTTCTTTTTTTTTAAAATCAAATCATAGCTATTCTGACTTACTTTTTTTGCGCTGAGTTGAATGGTGCTATTCCTGAATCTTAAAAATTTCGGGAAAGTGGTCAAATCAGCCCGAGAAAGTCATGGACACGCCCCCTTTTCTTTCTTTTTTTTAAAAATCAAATCATAGTTAATCTGACTTACTTTTTTGCGCTGAGTTGAATGGTGCTATTCCTGAATCTTTAAAATGTCGGGAAAGTGGTCAAATCAGCCCGAGAAAGTCATGGACACGCCCCCTTTTCTTTCTTTTTTTTTAAAATCAAATCATAGCTATTCTGACTTACTTTTTTTGCGCTGAGTTGAATGGTGCTATTCCTGAATCTTTAAAATTTCGGGAAAGTGGTCAAATCAGCCCGAGAAAGTCATGGACACGCCCCCTTTTCTTTCTTTTTTTTAAAAATCAAATCATAGTTAATCTGACTTACTTTTTTGCGCTGAGTTGAATGGTGCTATTCCTGAATCTTTAAAATGTCGGGAAAGTGGTCAAATCAGCCCGAGAAAGTCATGGACACGCCCCCTTTTTTTTCTTTTTTTTTTTTAATCAAATCATAGCTATTCTGACTTACTTTTTTGCGCTGAGTTGAATGGTGCTATTCCTGAATCTTTAAAATGTCGGGAAAGTGGTCAAATCAGCCCAAGAAAGTCATGGACACGCCCCCTCGAGACTTAGTAAATTCTTTCTTCTTTTTTTCCAAAAAAATCGGGAACCATCCTACCAGACTGATTGAAGGACGCTGAGTCGTCTGGTGCTAGTCCCGACTTTTTAAAATGTCGGGAAAGTGGTCAAATCAGCCCGAGAAAGTCATGGACACGCCCCCTTTTCTTTCTTTTTTTTAAAAATCAAATCATAGCTATTCTGACTTACTTTTTTTGCGCTGAGTTGAATGGTGCTATTCCTGAATCTTTAAAATTTCGGGAAAGTGGTCAAATCAGCCCGAGAAAGTCATGGACACGCCCCCTTTTCTTTCTTTTTTTTAAAAATCAAATCATAGTTAATCTGACTTACTTTTTTGCGCTGAGTTGAATGGTGCTATTCCTGAATCTTTAAAATGTCGGGAAAGTGGTCAAATCAGCCCGAGAAAGTCATGGACACGCCCCCTTTTTTTTTTTTTTTTTTTTAATCAAATCATAGCTATTCTGACTTACTTTTTTGCGCTGAGTTGAATGGTGCTATTCCTGAATCTTTAAAATGTCGGGAAAGTGGTCAAATCAGCCCAAGAAAGTCATGGACACGCCCCCTCGAGACTTAGTAAATTCTTTCTTCTTTTTTTTTCAAAAAAATCGGGAACCATCCTACCAGATTAATTGAAGGACGCTGAGTCGTCTGGTGCTATTCCTGAATCTTTAAAATGTCGGGAAAGTGGTCAAATCAGCCCGAGAAAGCCATGGACACGCCCTCTTTTTTTTTTCTTTTTTTTTTAATCAAATCATAGCTAATCTGACTTACTTTTTTGCGCTGAGTTGAATGGTGCTATTCCTGAATCTTTAAAATGTCGGGAAAGTGGTCAAATCAGCCCAAGAAAGTCATGGACACGCCCCCTCGAGACTTAGTAAATTCTTTCTTCTTTTTTTTTCAAAAAAATCGGGAACCATCCTACCAGACTGATTGAAGGACGCTGAGTCGTCTGGTGCTAGTCCCGACTTTTTAAAATGTCGGGAAAGTGGTCAAATCAGCCCGAGAAAGTCATGGACACGCCCCCTTTTCTTTCTTTTTTTTAAAAATCAAATCATAGCTATTCTGACTTACTTTTTTTGCGCTGAGTTGAATGGTGCTATTCCTGAATCTTTAAAATTTCGGGAAAGTGGTCAAATCAGCCCGAGAAAGTCATGGACACGCCCCCTTTTCTTTCTTTTTTTTAAAAATCAAATCATAGTTAATCTGACTTACTTTTTTGCGCTGAGTTGAATGGTGCTATTCCTGAATCTTTAAAATGTCGGGAAAGTGGTCAAATCAGCCCGAGAAAGTCATGGACACGCCCCCTTTTCTTTCTTTTTTTTTTAAATCAAATCATAGCTAGTCTGACTTACTTTTTTTGCGCTGAGTTGAATGGTGCTATTCCTGAATCTTTAAAATTTCGGGAAAGTGGTCAAATCAGCCCGAGAAAGTCATGGACACGCCCCCTTTTTTTTTTTTTTTTTTAATCAAATCATAGCTATTCTGACTTACTTTTTTGCGCTGAGTTGAATGGTGCTATTCCTGAATCTTTAAAATGTCGGGAAAGTGGTCAAATCAGCCCAAGAAAGTCATGGACACGCCCCCTCGAGACTTAGTAAATTCTTTCTTCTTTTTTTTTCAAAAAAATCGGGAACCATCCTACCAGACTGATTGAAGGACGCTGAGTCGTCTGGTGCTAGTCCCGACTTTTTAAAATGTCGGGAAAGTGGTCAAATCAGCCCGAGAAAGTCATGGACACGCCCCCTTTTCTTTCTTTTTTTTTAAAATCAAATCATAGCTATTCTGACTTACTTTTTTACGCTGAGTTGAATGGTGCTATTCCTGAATCTTTAAAATGTCGGGAAAGTGGTCAAATCAGCCCAAGAAAGTCATGGACACGCCCCCTCGAGACTTAGTAAATTCTTTCTTCTTTTTTTTTCAAAAAAATCGGGAACCATCCTACCAGATTAATTGAAGGACGCTGAGTCGTCTGGTGCTAGTCCCGACTTTTTAAAATGTCGGGAAAGTGGTCAAATCAGCCCGAGAAAGTCATGGACACGCCCCCTTTTCTTTCTTTTTTTAAAATCAAATCATAGCTAATCTGACTTACTTTTTTGCGCTGAGTTGAATGGTGCTATTCCTGAATCTTTAAAATGTCGGGAAAGTGGTCAAATCAGCCCGAGAAAGTCATGGACACGCCCCCTTTTCTTTCTTTTTTTAAAATCAAATCATAGCTAATCTGACTTACTTTTTTGCGCTGAGTTGAATGGTGCTATTCCTGAATCTTTAAAATGTCGGGAAAGTGGTCAAATCAGCCCAAGAAAGTCATGGACACGCCCCCTCGAGACTTAGTAAATTCTTTCTTCTTTTTTTTTCAAAAAAATCGGGAACCATCCTACCAGATTAATTGAAGGACGCTGAGTCGTCTGGTGCTATTCCTGAATCTTTAAAATGTCGGGAAAGTGGTCAAATCAGCCCGAGAAAGCCATGGACACGCCCTCTTTTTTTTTTCTTTTTTTTTTAATCAAATCATAGCTAATCTGACTTACTTTTTTGCGCTGAGTTGAATGGTGCTATTCCTGAATCTTTAAAATGTCGGGAAAGTGGTCAAATCAGCCCAAGAAAGTCATGGACACGCCCCCTCGAGACTTAGTAAATTCTTTCTTCTTTTTTTTTCAAAAAAATCGGGAACCATCCTACCAGACTGATTGAAGGACGCTGAGTCGTCTGGTGCTAGTCCCGACTTTTTAAAATGTCGGGAAAGTGGTCAAATCAGCCCGAGAAAGTCATGGACACGCCCCCTTTTCTTTCTTTTTTTTAAAAATCAAATCATAGCTATTCTGACTTACTTTTTTTGCGCTGAGTTGAATGGTGCTATTCCTGAATCTTTAAAATTTCGGGAAAGTGGTCAAATCAGCCCGAGAAAGTCATGGACACGCCCCCTTTTCTTTCTTTTTTTTAAAAATCAAATCATAGTTAATCTGACTTACTTTTTTGCGCTGAGTTGAATGGTGCTATTCCTGAATCTTTAAAATGTCGGGAAAGTGGTCAAATCAGCCCGAGAAAGTCATGGACACGCCCCCTTTTCTTTCTTTTTTTTTTAAATCAAATCATAGCTAGTCTGACTTACTTTTTTTGCGCTGAGTTGAATGGTGCTATTCCTGAATCTTTAAAATTTCGGGAAAGTGGTCAAATCAGCCCGAGAAAGTCATGGACACGCCCCCTTTTTTTTTTTTTTTTTTAATCAAATCATAGCTATTCTGACTTACTTTTTTGCGCTGAGTTGAATGGTGCTATTCCTGAATCTTTAAAATGTCGGGAAAGTGGTCAAATCAGCCCAAGAAAGTCATGGACACGCCCCCTCGAGACTTAGTAAATTCTTTCTTCTTTTTTTTTCAAAAAAATCGGGAACCATCCTACCAGACTGATTGAAGGACGCTGAGTCGTCTGGTGCTAGTCCCGACTTTTTAAAATGTCGGGAAAGTGGTCAAATCAGCCCGAGAAAGTCATGGACACGCCCCCTTTTCTTTCTTTTTTTTTAAAATCAAATCATAGCTATTCTGACTTACTTTTTTACGCTGAGTTGAATGGTGCTATTCCTGAATCTTTAAAATGTCGGGAAAGTGGTCAAATCAGCCCAAGAAAGTCATGGACACGCCCCCTCGAGACTTAGTAAATTCTTTCTTCTTTTTTTTTCAAAAAAATCGGGAACCATCCTACCAGATTAATTGAAGGACGCTGAGTCGTCTGGTGCTAGTCCCGACTTTTTAAAATGTCGGGAAAGTGGTCAAATCAGCCCGAGAAAGTCATGGACACGCCCCCTTTTCTTTCTTTTTTTAAAATCAAATCATAGCTAATCTGACTTACTTTTTTGCGCTGAGTTGAATGGTGCTATTCCTGAATCTTTAAAATGTCGGGAAAGTGGTCAAATCAGCCCGAGAAAGTCATGGACACGCCCCCTTTTTTTATTTTTTTAAATCAAATCATAGCTAATCTGACTTACTTTTTTGCGCTGAGTTGAATGGTGCTATTCCTGAATCTTTAAAATGTCGGGAAAGTGGTCAAATCAGCCCGAGAAAGTCATGGACACGCCCCCTTTTCTTTCTTTTTTTTTAAAATCAAATCATAGCTATTCTGACTTACTTTTTTGCGCTGAGTTGAATGGTGCTATTCCTGAATCTTTAAAATGTCGGGAAAGTGGTCAAATCAGCCCGAGAAAGTCATGGACACGCCCCCTTTTTTTTTTTTTTTTTTTTAATCAAATCATAGCTATTCTGACTTACTTTTTTGCGCTGAGTTGAATGGTGCTATTCCTGAATCTTTAAAATGTCGGGAAAGTGGTCAAATCAGCCCAAGAAAGTCATGGACACGCCCCCTCGAGACTTAGTAAATTCTTTCTTCTTTTTTTTTCAAAAAAATCGGGAACCATCCTACCAGATTAATTGAAGGACGCTGAGTCGTCTGGTGCTATTCCTGAATCTTTAAAATGTCGGGAAAGTGGTCAAATCAGCCCGAGAAAGCCATGGACACGCCCTCTTTTTTTTTTCTTTTTTTTTTAATCAAATCATAGCTAATCTGACTTACTTTTTTGCGCTGAGTTGAATGGTGCTATTCCTGAATCTTTAAAATGTCGGGAAAGTGGTCAAATCAGCCCAAGAAAGTCATGGACACGCCCCCTCGAGACTTAGTAAATTCTTTCTTCTTTTTTTTTCAAAAAAATCGGGAACCATCCTACCAGACTGATTGAAGGACGCTGAGTCGTCTGGTGCTAGTCCCGACTTTTTAAAATGTCGGGAAAGTGGTCAAATCAGCCCGAGAAAGTCATGGACACGCCCCCTTTTCTTTCTTTTTTTTAAAAATCAAATCATAGCTATTCTGACTTACTTTTTTTGCGCTGAGTTGAATGGTGCTATTCCTGAATCTTTAAAATTTCGGGAAAGTGGTCAAATCAGCCCGAGAAAGTCATGGACACGCCCCCTTTTCTTTCTTTTTTTTAAAAATCAAATCATAGTTAATCTGACTTACTTTTTTGCGCTGAGTTGAATGGTGCTATTCCTGAATCTTTAAAATGTCGGGAAAGTGGTCAAATCAGCCCGAGAAAGTCATGGACACGCCCCCTTTTCTTTCTTTTTTTTTTAAATCAAATCATAGCTAGTCTGACTTACTTTTTTTGCGCTGAGTTGAATGGTGCTATTCCTGAATCTTTAAAATTTCGGGAAAGTGGTCAAATCAGCCCGAGAAAGTCATGGACACGCCCCCTTTTTTTTTTTTTTTTTTAATCAAATCATAGCTATTCTGACTTACTTTTTTGCGCTGAGTTGAATGGTGCTATTCCTGAATCTTTAAAATGTCGGGAAAGTGGTCAAATCAGCCCAAGAAAGTCATGGACACGCCCCCTCGAGACTTAGTAAATTCTTTCTTCTTTTTTTTTCAAAAAAATCGGGAACCATCCTACCAGACTGATTGAAGGACGCTGAGTCGTCTGGTGCTAGTCCCGACTTTTTAAAATGTCGGGAAAGTGGTCAAATCAGCCCGAGAAAGTCATGGACACGCCCCCTTTTCTTTCTTTTTTTTTAAAATCAAATCATAGCTATTCTGACTTACTTTTTTACGCTGAGTTGAATGGTGCTATTCCTGAATCTTTAAAATGTCGGGAAAGTGGTCAAATCAGCCCAAGAAAGTCATGGACACGCCCCCTCGAGACTTAGTAAATTCTTTCTTCTTTTTTTTTCAAAAAAATCGGGAACCATCCTACCAGATTAATTGAAGGACGCTGAGTCGTCTGGTGCTAGTCCCGACTTTTTAAAATGTCGGGAAAGTGGTCAAATCAGCCCGAGAAAGTCATGGACACGCCCCCTTTTCTTTCTTTTTTTAAAATCAAATCATAGCTAATCTGACTTACTTTTTTGCGCTGAGTTGAATGGTGCTATTCCTGAATCTTTAAAATGTCGGGAAAGTGGTCAAATCAGCCCGAGAAAGTCATGGACACGCCCCCTTTTTTTATTTTTTTAAATCAAATCATAGCTAATCTGACTTACTTTTTTGCGCTGAGTTGAATGGTGCTATTCCTGAATCTTTAAAATGTCGGGAAAGTGGTCAAATCAGCCCGAGAAAGTCATGGACACGCCCCCTTTTCTTTCTTTTTTTTTAAAATCAAATCATAGCTATTCTGACTTACTTTTTTGCGCTGAGTTGAATGGTGCTATTCCTGAATCTTTAAAATGTCGGGAAAGTGGTCAAATCAGCCCGAGAAAGTCATGGACACGCCCCCTTTTTTTATTTTTTTAAATCAAATCATAGCTAATCTGACTTACTTTTTTGCGCTGAGTTGAATGGTGCTATTCCTGAATCTTTAAAATGTCGGGAAAGTGGTCAAATCAGCCCGAGAAAGTCATGGACACGCCCCCTTTTTTTATTTTTTTAAATCAAATCATAGCTATTCTGACTTCCTTTTTTGCGCTGAGTTGAATGGTGCTATTCCTGAATCTTTAAAATGTCGGGAAAGTGGTCAAATCAGCCCGAGAAAGTCATGGACACGCCCTCTTTTTTTTTTCTTTTTTTTTTAATCAAATCATAGCTAATCTGACTTACTTTTTTGCGCTGAGTTGAATGGTGCTATTCCTGAATCTTTAAAATGTCGGGAAAGTGGTCAAATCAGCCCAAGAAAGTCATGGACACGCCCCCTCGAGACTTAGTAAATTCTTTCTTCTTTTTTTTTCAAAAAAATCGGGAACCATCCTACCAGACTGATTGAAGGACGCTGAGTCGTCTGGTGCTAGTCCCGACTTTTTAAAATGTCGGGAAAGTGGTCAAATCAGCCCGAGAAAGTCATGGACACGCCCCCTTTTCTTTCTTTTTTTTTAAAATCAAATCATAGCTATTCTGACTTACTTTTTTTGCACTGAGTTGAATGGTGCTATTCCTGAATCTTTAAAATGTCGGGAAAGTGGTCAAATCAGCCCGAGAAAGTCATGGACACGCCCTCTTTTTTTTTTCTTTTTTTTTTAATCAAATCATAGCTAATCTGACTTACTTTTTTGCGCTGAGTTTAATGGTGCTATTCCTGAATCTTTAAAATGTCGGGAAAGTGGTCAAATCAGCCCAAGAAAGTCATGGACACGCCCCCTCGAGACTTAGTAAATTCTTTCTTCTTTTTTTTTCAAAAAAATCGGGAACCATCCTACCAGACTGATTGAAGGACGCTGAGTCGTCTGGTGCTAGTCCCGACTTTTTAAAATGTCGGGAAAGTGGTCAAATCAGCCCGAGAAAGTCATGGACACGCCCCCTTTTCTTTCTTTTTTTTTAAAATCAAATCATAGCTATTCTGACTTACTTTTTTTGCGCTGAGTTGAATGGTGCTATTCCTGAATCTTTAAAATTTCGGGAAAGTGGTCAAATCAGCCCGAGAAAGTCATGGACACGCCCCCTTTTCTTTCTTTTTTTTAAAAATCAAATCATAGTTAATCTGACTTACTTTTTTGCGCTGAGTTGAATGGTGCTATTCCTGAATCTTTAAAATGTCGGGAAAGTGGTCAAATCAGCCCGAGAAAGTCATGGACACGCCCCCTTTTTTTTTTTTTTTTTTTTAATCAAATCATAGCTATTCTGACTTACTTTTTTGCGCTGAGTTGAATGGTGCTATTCCTGAATCTTTAAAATGTCGGGAAAGTGGTCAAATCAGCCCAAGAAAGTCATGGACACGCCCCCTCGAGACTTAGTAAATTCTTTCTTCTTTTTTTTTCAAAAAAATCGGGAACCATCCTACCAGATTAATTGAAGGACGCTGAGTCGTCTGGTGCTAGTCCCGACTTTTTAAAATGTCGGGAAAGTGGTCAAATCAGCCCGAGAAAGTCATGGACACGCCCCCTTTTCTTTCTTTTTTTTTTAAATCAAATCATAGCTAGTCTGACTTACTTTTTTTGCGCTGAGTTGAATGGTGCTATTCCTGAATCTTTAAAATTTCGGGAAAGTGGTCAAATCAGCCCGAGAAAGTCATGGACACGCCCCCTTTTTTTTTTTTTTTTTTAATCAAATCATAGCTATTCTGACTTACTTTTTTGCGCTGAGTTGAATGGTGCTATTCCTGAATCTTTAAAATGTCGGGAAAGTGGTCAAATCAGCCCAAGAAAGTCATGGACACGCCCCCTCGAGACTTAGTAAATTCTTTCTTCTTTTTTTTTCAAAAAAATCGGGAACCATCCTACCAGACTGATTGAAGGACGCTGAGTCGTCTGGTGCTAGTCCCGACTTTTTAAAATGTCGGGAAAGTGGTCAAATCAGCCCGAGAAAGTCATGGACACGCCCCCTTTTCTTTCTTTTTTTTTAAAATCAAATCATAGCTATTCTGACTTACTTTTTTTGCGCTGAGTTGAATGGTGCTATTCCTGAATCTTAAAAATTTCGGGAAAGTGGTCAAATCAGCCCGAGAAAGTCATGGACACGCCCCCTTTTCTTTCTTTTTTTTAAAAATCAAATCATAGTTAATCTGACTTACTTTTTTGCGCTGAGTTGAATGGTGCTATTCCTGAATCTTTAAAATGTCGGGAAAGTGGTCAAATCAGCCCGAGAAAGTCATGGACACGCCCCCTTTTCTTTCTTTTTTTTTAAAATCAAATCATAGCTATTCTGACTTACTTTTTTTGCGCTGAGTTGAATGGTGCTATTCCTGAATCTTTAAAATTTCGGGAAAGTGGTCAAATCAGCCCGAGAAAGTCATGGACACGCCCCCTTTTCTTTCTTTTTTTTAAAAATCAAATCATAGTTAATCTGACTTACTTTTTTGCGCTGAGTTGAATGGTGCTATTCCTGAATCTTTAAAATGTCGGGAAAGTGGTCAAATCAGCCCGAGAAAGTCATGGACACGCCCCCTTTTTTTTCTTTTTTTTTTTTAATCAAATCATAGCTATTCTGACTTACTTTTTTGCGCTGAGTTGAATGGTGCTATTCCTGAATCTTTAAAATGTCGGGAAAGTGGTCAAATCAGCCCAAGAAAGTCATGGACACGCCCCCTCGAGACTTAGTAAATTCTTTCTTCTTTTTTTCCAAAAAAATCGGGAACCATCCTACCAGACTGATTGAAGGACGCTGAGTCGTCTGGTGCTAGTCCCGACTTTTTAAAATGTCGGGAAAGTGGTCAAATCAGCCCGAGAAAGTCATGGACACGCCCCCTTTTCTTTCTTTTTTTTAAAAATCAAATCATAGCTATTCTGACTTACTTTTTTTGCGCTGAGTTGAATGGTGCTATTCCTGAATCTTTAAAATTTCGGGAAAGTGGTCAAATCAGCCCGAGAAAGTCATGGACACGCCCCCTTTTCTTTCTTTTTTTTAAAAATCAAATCATAGTTAATCTGACTTACTTTTTTGCGCTGAGTTGAATGGTGCTATTCCTGAATCTTTAAAATGTCGGGAAAGTGGTCAAATCAGCCCGAGAAAGTCATGGACACGCCCCCTTTTTTTTTTTTTTTTTTTTAATCAAATCATAGCTATTCTGACTTACTTTTTTGCGCTGAGTTGAATGGTGCTATTCCTGAATCTTTAAAATGTCGGGAAAGTGGTCAAATCAGCCCAAGAAAGTCATGGACACGCCCCCTCGAGACTTAGTAAATTCTTTCTTCTTTTTTTTTCAAAAAAATCGGGAACCATCCTACCAGATTAATTGAAGGACGCTGAGTCGTCTGGTGCTATTCCTGAATCTTTAAAATGTCGGGAAAGTGGTCAAATCAGCCCGAGAAAGCCATGGACACGCCCTCTTTTTTTTTTCTTTTTTTTTTAATCAAATCATAGCTAATCTGACTTACTTTTTTGCGCTGAGTTGAATGGTGCTATTCCTGAATCTTTAAAATGTCGGGAAAGTGGTCAAATCAGCCCAAGAAAGTCATGGACACGCCCCCTCGAGACTTAGTAAATTCTTTCTTCTTTTTTTTTCAAAAAAATCGGGAACCATCCTACCAGACTGATTGAAGGACGCTGAGTCGTCTGGTGCTAGTCCCGACTTTTTAAAATGTCGGGAAAGTGGTCAAATCAGCCCGAGAAAGTCATGGACACGCCCCCTTTTCTTTCTTTTTTTTAAAAATCAAATCATAGCTATTCTGACTTACTTTTTTTGCGCTGAGTTGAATGGTGCTATTCCTGAATCTTTAAAATTTCGGGAAAGTGGTCAAATCAGCCCGAGAAAGTCATGGACACGCCCCCTTTTCTTTCTTTTTTTTAAAAATCAAATCATAGTTAATCTGACTTACTTTTTTGCGCTGAGTTGAATGGTGCTATTCCTGAATCTTTAAAATGTCGGGAAAGTGGTCAAATCAGCCCGAGAAAGTCATGGACACGCCCCCTTTTCTTTCTTTTTTTTTTAAATCAAATCATAGCTAGTCTGACTTACTTTTTTTGCGCTGAGTTGAATGGTGCTATTCCTGAATCTTTAAAATTTCGGGAAAGTGGTCAAATCAGCCCGAGAAAGTCATGGACACGCCCCCTTTTTTTTTTTTTTTTTTAATCAAATCATAGCTATTCTGACTTACTTTTTTGCGCTGAGTTGAATGGTGCTATTCCTGAATCTTTAAAATGTCGGGAAAGTGGTCAAATCAGCCCAAGAAAGTCATGGACACGCCCCCTCGAGACTTAGTAAATTCTTTCTTCTTTTTTTTTCAAAAAAATCGGGAACCATCCTACCAGACTGATTGAAGGACGCTGAGTCGTCTGGTGCTAGTCCCGACTTTTTAAAATGTCGGGAAAGTGGTCAAATCAGCCCGAGAAAGTCATGGACACGCCCCCTTTTCTTTCTTTTTTTTTAAAATCAAATCATAGCTATTCTGACTTACTTTTTTACGCTGAGTTGAATGGTGCTATTCCTGAATCTTTAAAATGTCGGGAAAGTGGTCAAATCAGCCCAAGAAAGTCATGGACACGCCCCCTCGAGACTTAGTAAATTCTTTCTTCTTTTTTTTTCAAAAAAATCGGGAACCATCCTACCAGATTAATTGAAGGACGCTGAGTCGTCTGGTGCTAGTCCCGACTTTTTAAAATGTCGGGAAAGTGGTCAAATCAGCCCGAGAAAGTCATGGACACGCCCCCTTTTCTTTCTTTTTTTAAAATCAAATCATAGCTAATCTGACTTACTTTTTTGCGCTGAGTTGAATGGTGCTATTCCTGAATCTTTAAAATGTCGGGAAAGTGGTCAAATCAGCCCGAGAAAGTCATGGACACGCCCCCTTTTCTTTCTTTTTTTAAAATCAAATCATAGCTAATCTGACTTACTTTTTTGCGCTGAGTTGAATGGTGCTATTCCTGAATCTTTAAAATGTCGGGAAAGTGGTCAAATCAGCCCAAGAAAGTCATGGACACGCCCCCTCGAGACTTAGTAAATTCTTTCTTCTTTTTTTTTCAAAAAAATCGGGAACCATCCTACCAGATTAATTGAAGGACGCTGAGTCGTCTGGTGCTATTCCTGAATCTTTAAAATGTCGGGAAAGTGGTCAAATCAGCCCGAGAAAGCCATGGACACGCCCTCTTTTTTTTTTCTTTTTTTTTTAATCAAATCATAGCTAATCTGACTTACTTTTTTGCGCTGAGTTGAATGGTGCTATTCCTGAATCTTTAAAATGTCGGGAAAGTGGTCAAATCAGCCCAAGAAAGTCATGGACACGCCCCCTCGAGACTTAGTAAATTCTTTCTTCTTTTTTTTTCAAAAAAATCGGGAACCATCCTACCAGACTGATTGAAGGACGCTGAGTCGTCTGGTGCTAGTCCCGACTTTTTAAAATGTCGGGAAAGTGGTCAAATCAGCCCGAGAAAGTCATGGACACGCCCCCTTTTCTTTCTTTTTTTTAAAAATCAAATCATAGCTATTCTGACTTACTTTTTTTGCGCTGAGTTGAATGGTGCTATTCCTGAATCTTTAAAATTTCGGGAAAGTGGTCAAATCAGCCCGAGAAAGTCATGGACACGCCCCCTTTTCTTTCTTTTTTTTAAAAATCAAATCATAGTTAATCTGACTTACTTTTTTGCGCTGAGTTGAATGGTGCTATTCCTGAATCTTTAAAATGTCGGGAAAGTGGTCAAATCAGCCCGAGAAAGTCATGGACACGCCCCCTTTTCTTTCTTTTTTTTTTAAATCAAATCATAGCTAGTCTGACTTACTTTTTTTGCGCTGAGTTGAATGGTGCTATTCCTGAATCTTTAAAATTTCGGGAAAGTGGTCAAATCAGCCCGAGAAAGTCATGGACACGCCCCCTTTTTTTTTTTTTTTTTTAATCAAATCATAGCTATTCTGACTTACTTTTTTGCGCTGAGTTGAATGGTGCTATTCCTGAATCTTTAAAATGTCGGGAAAGTGGTCAAATCAGCCCAAGAAAGTCATGGACACGCCCCCTCGAGACTTAGTAAATTCTTTCTTCTTTTTTTTTCAAAAAAATCGGGAACCATCCTACCAGACTGATTGAAGGACGCTGAGTCGTCTGGTGCTAGTCCCGACTTTTTAAAATGTCGGGAAAGTGGTCAAATCAGCCCGAGAAAGTCATGGACACGCCCCCTTTTCTTTCTTTTTTTTTAAAATCAAATCATAGCTATTCTGACTTACTTTTTTACGCTGAGTTGAATGGTGCTATTCCTGAATCTTTAAAATGTCGGGAAAGTGGTCAAATCAGCCCAAGAAAGTCATGGACACGCCCCCTCGAGACTTAGTAAATTCTTTCTTCTTTTTTTTTCAAAAAAATCGGGAACCATCCTACCAGATTAATTGAAGGACGCTGAGTCGTCTGGTGCTAGTCCCGACTTTTTAAAATGTCGGGAAAGTGGTCAAATCAGCCCGAGAAAGTCATGGACACGCCCCCTTTTCTTTCTTTTTTTAAAATCAAATCATAGCTAATCTGACTTACTTTTTTGCGCTGAGTTGAATGGTGCTATTCCTGAATCTTTAAAATGTCGGGAAAGTGGTCAAATCAGCCCGAGAAAGTCATGGACACGCCCCCTTTTTTTATTTTTTTAAATCAAATCATAGCTAATCTGACTTACTTTTTTGCGCTGAGTTGAATGGTGCTATTCCTGAATCTTTAAAATGTCGGGAAAGTGGTCAAATCAGCCCGAGAAAGTCATGGACACGCCCCCTTTTCTTTCTTTTTTTTTAAAATCAAATCATAGCTATTCTGACTTACTTTTTTGCGCTGAGTTGAATGGTGCTATTCCTGAATCTTTAAAATGTCGGGAAAGTGGTCAAATCAGCCCGAGAAAGTCATGGACACGCCCCCTTTTTTTATTTTTTTAAATCAAATCATAGCTAATCTGACTTACTTTTTTGCGCTGAGTTGAATGGTGCTATTCCTGAATCTTTAAAATGTCGGGAAAGTGGTCAAATCAGCCCGAGAAAGTCATGGACACGCCCCCTTTTTTTATTTTTTTAAATCAAATCATAGCTATTCTGACTTCCTTTTTTGCGCTGAGTTGAATGGTGCTATTCCTGAATCTTTAAAATGTCGGGAAAGTGGTCAAATCAGCCCGAGAAAGTCATGGACACGCCCTCTTTTTTTTTTCTTTTTTTTTAAATCAAATCATAGCTAATCTGACTTACTTTTTTGCGCTGAGTTGAATGGTGCTATTCCTGAATCTTTAAAATGTCGGGAAAGTGGTCAAATCAGCCCAAGAAAGTCATGGACACGCCCCCTCGAGACTTAGTAAATTCTTTCTTCTTTTTTTTTCAAAAAAATCGGGAACCATCCTACCAGACTGATTGAAGGACGCTGAGTCGTCTGGTGCTAGTCCCGACTTTTTAAAATGTCGGGAAAGTGGTCAAATCAGCCCGAGAAAGTCATGGACACGCCCCCTTTTCTTTCTTTTTTTTTAAAATCAAATCATAGCTATTCTGACTTACTTTTTTTGCACTGAGTTGAATGGTGCTATTCCTGAATCTTTAAAATGTCGGGAAAGTGGTCAAATCAGCCCGAGAAAGTCATGGACACGCCCTCTTTTTTTTTTCTTTTTTTTTTAATCAAATCATAGCTAATCTGACTTACTTTTTTGCGCTGAGTTTAATGGTGCTATTCCTGAATCTTTAAAATGTCGGGAAAGTGGTCAAATCAGCCCAAGAAAGTCATGGACACGCCCCCTCGAGACTTAGTAAATTCTTTCTTCTTTTTTTTTCAAAAAAATCGGGAACCATCCTACCAGACTGATTGAAGGACGCTGAGTCGTCTGGTGCTAGTCCCGACTTTTTAAAATGTCGGGAAAGTGGTCAAATCAGCCCGAGAAAGTCATGGACACGCCCCCTTTTCTTTCTTTTTTTTTAAAATCAAATCATAGCTATTCTGACTTACTTTTTTTGCGCTGAGTTGAATGGTGCTATTCCTGAATCTTTAAAATTTCGGGAAAGTGGTCAAATCAGCCCGAGAAAGTCATGGACACGCCCCCTTTTCTTTCTTTTTTTTAAAAATCAAATCATAGTTAATCTGACTTACTTTTTTGCGCTGAGTTGAATGGTGCTATTCCTGAATCTTTAAAATGTCGGGAAAGTGGTCAAATCAGCCCGAGAAAGTCATGGACACGCCCCCTTTTTTTTTTTTTTTTTTTTAATCAAATCATAGCTATTCTGACTTACTTTTTTGCGCTGAGTTGAATGGTGCTATTCCTGAATCTTTAAAATGTCGGGAAAGTGGTCAAATCAGCCCAAGAAAGTCATGGACACGCCCCCTCGAGACTTAGTAAATTCTTTCTTCTTTTTTTTTCAAAAAAATCGGGAACCATCCTACCAGATTAATTGAAGGACGCTGAGTCGTCTGGTGCTAGTCCCGACTTTTTAAAATGTCGGGAAAGTGGTCAAATCAGCCCGAGAAAGTCATGGACACGCCCCCTTTTCTTTCTTTTTTTTTTAAATCAAATCATAGCTAGTCTGACTTACTTTTTTTGCGCTGAGTTGAATGGTGCTATTCCTGAATCTTTAAAATTTCGGGAAAGTGGTCAAATCAGCCCGAGAAAGTCATGGACACGCCCCCTTTTTTTTTTTTTTTTTTAATCAAATCATAGCTATTCTGACTTACTTTTTTGCGCTGAGTTGAATGGTGCTATTCCTGAATCTTTAAAATGTCGGGAAAGTGGTCAAATCAGCCCAAGAAAGTCATGGACACGCCCCCTCGAGACTTAGTAAATTCTTTCTTCTTTTTTTTTCAAAAAAATCGGGAACCATCCTACCAGACTGATTGAAGGACGCTGAGTCGTCTGGTGCTAGTCCCGACTTTTTAAAATGTCGGGAAAGTGGTCAAATCAGCCCGAGAAAGTCATGGACACGCCCCCTTTTCTTTCTTTTTTTTTAAAATCAAATCATAGCTATTCTGACTTACTTTTTTTGCGCTGAGTTGAATGGTGCTATTCCTGAATCTTAAAAATTTCGGGAAAGTGGTCAAATCAGCCCGAGAAAGTCATGGACACGCCCCCTTTTCTTTCTTTTTTTTAAAAATCAAATCATAGTTAATCTGACTTACTTTTTTGCGCTGAGTTGAATGGTGCTATTCCTGAATCTTTAAAATGTCGGGAAAGTGGTCAAATCAGCCCGAGAAAGTCATGGACACGCCCCCTTTTCTTTCTTTTTTTTTAAAATCAAATCATAGCTATTCTGACTTACTTTTTTTGCGCTGAGTTGAATGGTGCTATTCCTGAATCTTTAAAATTTCGGGAAAGTGGTCAAATCAGCCCGAGAAAGTCATGGACACGCCCCCTTTTCTTTCTTTTTTTTAAAAATCAAATCATAGTTAATCTGACTTACTTTTTTGCGCTGAGTTGAATGGTGCTATTCCTGAATCTTTAAAATGTCGGGAAAGTGGTCAAATCAGCCCGAGAAAGTCATGGACACGCCCCCTTTTTTTTCTTTTTTTTTTTTAATCAAATCATAGCTATTCTGACTTACTTTTTTGCGCTGAGTTGAATGGTGCTATTCCTGAATCTTTAAAATGTCGGGAAAGTGGTCAAATCAGCCCAAGAAAGTCATGGACACGCCCCCTCGAGACTTAGTAAATTCTTTCTTCTTTTTTTCCAAAAAAATCGGGAACCATCCTACCAGACTGATTGAAGGACGCTGAGTCGTCTGGTGCTAGTCCCGACTTTTTAAAATGTCGGGAAAGTGGTCAAATCAGCCCGAGAAAGTCATGGACACGCCCCCTTTTCTTTCTTTTTTTTAAAAATCAAATCATAGCTATTCTGACTTACTTTTTTTGCGCTGAGTTGAATGGTGCTATTCCTGAATCTTTAAAATTTCGGGAAAGTGGTCAAATCAGCCCGAGAAAGTCATGGACACGCCCCCTTTTCTTTCTTTTTTTTAAAAATCAAATCATAGTTAATCTGACTTACTTTTTTGCGCTGAGTTGAATGGTGCTATTCCTGAATCTTTAAAATGTCGGGAAAGTGGTCAAATCAGCCCGAGAAAGTCATGGACACGCCCCCTTTTTTTTTTTTTTTTTTTTAATCAAATCATAGCTATTCTGACTTACTTTTTTGCGCTGAGTTGAATGGTGCTATTCCTGAATCTTTAAAATGTCGGGAAAGTGGTCAAATCAGCCCAAGAAAGTCATGGACACGCCCCCTCGAGACTTAGTAAATTCTTTCTTCTTTTTTTTTCAAAAAAATCGGGAACCATCCTACCAGATTAATTGAAGGACGCTGAGTCGTCTGGTGCTATTCCTGAATCTTTAAAATGTCGGGAAAGTGGTCAAATCAGCCCGAGAAAGCCATGGACACGCCCTCTTTTTTTTTTCTTTTTTTTTTAATCAAATCATAGCTAATCTGACTTACTTTTTTGCGCTGAGTTGAATGGTGCTATTCCTGAATCTTTAAAATGTCGGGAAAGTGGTCAAATCAGCCCAAGAAAGTCATGGACACGCCCCCTCGAGACTTAGTAAATTCTTTCTTCTTTTTTTTTCAAAAAAATCGGGAACCATCCTACCAGACTGATTGAAGGACGCTGAGTCGTCTGGTGCTAGTCCCGACTTTTTAAAATGTCGGGAAAGTGGTCAAATCAGCCCGAGAAAGTCATGGACACGCCCCCTTTTCTTTCTTTTTTTTAAAAATCAAATCATAGCTATTCTGACTTACTTTTTTTGCGCTGAGTTGAATGGTGCTATTCCTGAATCTTTAAAATTTCGGGAAAGTGGTCAAATCAGCCCGAGAAAGTCATGGACACGCCCCCTTTTCTTTCTTTTTTTTAAAAATCAAATCATAGTTAATCTGACTTACTTTTTTGCGCTGAGTTGAATGGTGCTATTCCTGAATCTTTAAAATGTCGGGAAAGTGGTCAAATCAGCCCGAGAAAGTCATGGACACGCCCCCTTTTCTTTCTTTTTTTTTTAAATCAAATCATAGCTAGTCTGACTTACTTTTTTTGCGCTGAGTTGAATGGTGCTATTCCTGAATCTTTAAAATTTCGGGAAAGTGGTCAAATCAGCCCGAGAAAGTCATGGACACGCCCCCTTTTTTTTTTTTTTTTTTAATCAAATCATAGCTATTCTGACTTACTTTTTTGCGCTGAGTTGAATGGTGCTATTCCTGAATCTTTAAAATGTCGGGAAAGTGGTCAAATCAGCCCAAGAAAGTCATGGACACGCCCCCTCGAGACTTAGTAAATTCTTTCTTCTTTTTTTTTCAAAAAAATCGGGAACCATCCTACCAGACTGATTGAAGGACGCTGAGTCGTCTGGTGCTAGTCCCGACTTTTTAAAATGTCGGGAAAGTGGTCAAATCAGCCCGAGAAAGTCATGGACACGCCCCCTTTTCTTTCTTTTTTTTTAAAATCAAATCATAGCTATTCTGACTTACTTTTTTACGCTGAGTTGAATGGTGCTATTCCTGAATCTTTAAAATGTCGGGAAAGTGGTCAAATCAGCCCAAGAAAGTCATGGACACGCCCCCTCGAGACTTAGTAAATTCTTTCTTCTTTTTTTTTCAAAAAAATCGGGAACCATCCTACCAGATTAATTGAAGGACGCTGAGTCGTCTGGTGCTAGTCCCGACTTTTTAAAATGTCGGGAAAGTGGTCAAATCAGCCCGAGAAAGTCATGGACACGCCCCCTTTTCTTTCTTTTTTTAAAATCAAATCATAGCTAATCTGACTTACTTTTTTGCGCTGAGTTGAATGGTGCTATTCCTGAATCTTTAAAATGTCGGGAAAGTGGTCAAATCAGCCCGAGAAAGTCATGGACACGCCCCCTTTTTTTATTTTTTTAAATCAAATCATAGCTAATCTGACTTACTTTTTTGCGCTGAGTTGAATGGTGCTATTCCTGAATCTTTAAAATGTCGGGAAAGTGGTCAAATCAGCCCGAGAAAGTCATGGACACGCCCCCTTTTCTTTCTTTTTTTTTAAAATCAAATCATAGCTATTCTGACTTACTTTTTTGCGCTGAGTTGAATGGTGCTATTCCTGAATCTTTAAAATGTCGGGAAAGTGGTCAAATCAGCCCGAGAAAGTCATGGACACGCCCCCTTTTTTTATTTTTTTAAATCAAATCATAGCTAATCTGACTTACTTTTTTGCGCTGAGTTGAATGGTGCTATTCCTGAATCTTTAAAATGTCGGGAAAGTGGTCAAATCAGCCCGAGAAAGTCATGGACACGCCCCCTTTTTTTATTTTTTTAAATCAAATCATAGCTATTCTGACTTCCTTTTTTGCGCTGAGTTGAATGGTGCTATTCCTGAATCTTTAAAATGTCGGGAAAGTGGTCAAATCAGCCCGAGAAAGTCATGGACACGCCCTCTTTTTCTTTTCTTTTTTTTTTAATCAAATCATAGCTATTCTGACTTCCTTTTTTGCGCTGAGTTGAATGGTGCTATTCCTGAATCTTTAAAATGTCGGGAAAGTGGTCAAATCAGCCCAAGAAAGTCATGGACACGTCCCCTCGAGACTTAGTAAATTCTTTCTTCTTTTTTTTTCAAAAAAATCGGGAACCATCCTACCAGACTGATTGAAGGACGCTGAGTCGTCTGGTGCTAGTCCCGACTTTTTAAAATGTCGGGAAAGTGGTCAAATCAGCCCGAGAAAGTCATGGACACGCCCCCTTTTCTTTCTTTTTTTTTAAAATCAAATCATAGCTATTCTGACTTACTTTTTTTGCGCTGAGTTGAATGGTGCTATTCCTGAATCTTAAAAATTTCGGGAAAGTGGTCAAATCAGCCCGAGAAAGTCATGGACACGCCCCCTTTTCTTTCTTTTTTTTAAAAATCAAATCATAGTTAATCTGACTTACTTTTTTGCGCTGAGTTGAATGGTGCTATTCCTGAATCTTTAAAATGTCGGGAAAGTGGTCAAATCAGCCCGAGAAAGTCATGGACACGCCCCCTTTTCTTTCTTTTTTTAAAAAATCAAATCATAGCTATTCTGACTTACTTTTTTTGCGCTGAGTTGAATGGTGCTATTCCTGAATCTTTAAAATTTCGGGAAAGTGGTCAAATCAGCCCGAGAAAGTCATGGACACGCCCCCTTTTCTTTCTTTTTTTTAAAAATCAAATCATAGTTAATCTGACTTACTTTTTTGCGCTGAGTTGAATGGTGCTATTCCTGAATCTTTAAAATGTCGGGAAAGTGGTCAAATCAGCCCGAGAAAGTCATGGACACGCCCCCTTTTTTTTTTTTTTTTTTTTAATCAAATCATAGCTATTCTGACTTACTTTTTTGCGCTGAGTTGAATGGTGCTATTCCTGAATCTTTAAAATGTCGGGAAAGTGGTCAAATCAGCCCAAGAAAGTCATGGACACGCCCCCTCGAGACTTAGTAAATTCTTTCTTCTTTTTTTTTCAAAAAAATCGGGAACCATCCTACCAGATTAATTGAAGGACGCTGAGTCGTCTGGTGCTATTCCTGAATCTTTAAAATGTCGGGAAAGTGGTCAAATCAGCCCGAGAAAGCCATGGACACGCCCTCTTTTTTTTTTCTTTTTTTTTTAATCAAATCATAGCTAATCTGACTTACTTTTTTGCGCTGAGTTGAATGGTGCTATTCCTGAATCTTTAAAATGTCGGGAAAGTGGTCAAATCAGCCCAAGAAAGTCATGGACACGTCCCCTCGAGACTTAGTAAATTCTTTCTTCTTTTTTTTTCAAAAAAATCGGGAACCATCCTACCAGACTGATTGAAGGACGCTGAGTCGTCTGGTGCTAGTCCCGACTTTTTAAAATGTCGGGAAAGTGGTCAAATCAGCCCGAGAAAGTCATGGACACGCCCCCTTTTCTTTCTTTTTTTTTAAAATCAAATCATAGCTATTCTGACTTACTTTTTTTGCGCTGAGTTGAATGGTGCTATTCCTGAATCTTAAAAATTTCGGGAAAGTGGTCAAATCAGCCCGAGAAAGTCATGGACACGCCCCCTTTTCTTTCTTTTTTTTAAAAATCAAATCATAGTTAATCTGACTTACTTTTTTGCGCTGAGTTGAATGGTGCTATTCCTGAATCTTTAAAATGTCGGGAAAGTGGTCAAATCAGCCCGAGAAAGTCATGGACACGCCCCCTTTTCTTTCTTTTTTTAAAAAATCAAATCATAGCTATTCTGACTTACTTTTTTTGCGCTGAGTTGAATGGTGCTATTCCTGAATCTTTAAAATTTCGGGAAAGTGGTCAAATCAGCCCGAGAAAGTCATGGACACGCCCCCTTTTCTTTCTTTTTTTTAAAAATCAAATCATAGTTAATCTGACTTACTTTTTTGCGCTGAGTTGAATGGTGCTATTCCTGAATCTTTAAAATGTCGGGAAAGTGGTCAAATCAGCCCGAGAAAGTCATGGACACGCCCCCTTTTTTTTTTTTTTTTTTTTAATCAAATCATAGCTATTCTGACTTACTTTTTTGCGCTGAGTTGAATGGTGCTATTCCTGAATCTTTAAAATGTCGGGAAAGTGGTCAAATCAGCCCAAGAAAGTCATGGACACGCCCCCTCGAGACTTAGTAAATTCTTTCTTCTTTTTTTTTCAAAAAAATCGGGAACCATCCTACCAGATTAATTGAAGGACGCTGAGTCGTCTGGTGCTATTCCTGAATCTTTAAAATGTCGGGAAAGTGGTCAAATCAGCCCGAGAAAGCCATGGACACGCCCTCTTTTTTTTTTCTTTTTTTTTTAATCAAATCATAGCTAATCTGACTTACTTTTTTGCGCTGAGTTGAATGGTGCTATTCCTGAATCTTTAAAATGTCGGGAAAGTGGTCAAATCAGCCCAAGAAAGTCATGGACACGCCCCCTCGAGACTTAGTAAATTCTTTCTTCTTTTTTTTTCAAAAAAATCGGGAACCATCCTACCAGACTGATTGAAGGACGCTGAGTCGTCTGGTGCTAGTCCCGACTTTTTAAAATGTCGGGAAAGTGGTCAAATCAGCCCGAGAAAGTCATGGACACGCCCCCTTTTCTTTCTTTTTTTTAAAAATCAAATCATAGTTAATCTGACTTACTTTTTTGCGCTGAGTTGAATGGTGCTATTCCTGAATCTTTAAAATGTCGGGAAAGTGGTCAAATCAGCCCGAGAAAGTCATGGACACGCCCCCTTTTCTTTCTTTTTTTTTTAAATCAAATCATAGCTAGTCTGACTTACTTTTTTTGCGCTGAGTTGAATGGTGCTATTCCTGAATCTTTAAAATTTCGGGAAAGTGGTCAAATCAGCCCGAGAAAGTCATGGACACGCCCCCTTTTTTTTTTTTTTTTTTAATCAAATCATAGCTATTCTGACTTACTTTTTTGCGCTGAGTTGAATGGTGCTATTCCTGAATCTTTAAAATTTCGGGAAAGTGGTCAAATCAGCCCGAGAAAGTCATGGACACGCCCCCTTTTCTTTCTTTTTTTTAAAAATCAAATCATAGTTAATCTGACTTACTTTTTTGCGCTGAGTTGAATGGTGCTATTCCTGAATCTTTAAAATGTCGGGAAAGTGGTCAAATCAGCCCGAGAAAGTCATGGACACGCCCCCTTTTCTTTCTTTTTTTTTTAAATCAAATCATAGCTAGTCTGACTTACTTTTTTTGCGCTGAGTTGAATGGTGCTATTCCTGAATCTTTAAAATTTCGGGAAAGTGGTCAAATCAGCCCGAGAAAGTCATGGACACGCCCCCTTTTTTTTTTTTTTTTTTAATCAAATCATAGCTATTCTGACTTACTTTTTTGCGCTGAGTTGAATGGTGCTATTCCTGAATCTTTAAAATGTCGGGAAAGTGGTCAAATCAGCCCAAGAAAGTCATGGACACGCCCCCTCGAGACTTAGTAAATTCTTTCTTCTTTTTTTTTCAAAAAAATCGGGAACCATCCTACCAGACTGATTGAAGGACGCTGAGTCGTCTGGTGCTAGTCCCGACTTTTTAAAATGTCGGGAAAGTGGTCAAATCAGCCCGAGAAAGTCATGGACACGCCCCCTTTTCTTTCTTTTTTTAAAATCAAATCATAGCTAATCTGACTTACTTTTTTGCGCTGAGTTGAATGGTGCTATTCCTGAATCTTTAAAATGTCGGGAAAGTGGTCAAATCAGCCCGAGAAAGTCATGGACACGCCCCCTCGAGACTTAGTAAATTCTTTCTTCTTTTTTTTTCAAAAAAATCGGGAACCATCCTACCAGATTAATTGAAGGACGCTGAGTCGTCTGGTGCTAGTCCCGACTTTTTAAAATGTCGGGAAAGTGGTCAAATCAGCCCGAGAAAGTCATGGACACGCCCCCTTTTCTTTCTTTTTTTAAAATCAAATCATAGCTAATCTGACTTACTTTTTTGCGCTGAGTTGAATGGTGCTATTCCTGAATCTTTAAAATGTCGGGAAAGTGGTCAAATCAGCCCGAGAAAGTCATGGACACGCCCCCTTTTTTTATTTTTTTAAATCAAATCATAGCTAATCTGACTTACTTTTTTGCGCTGAGTTGAATGGTGCTATTCCTGAATCTTTAAAATGTCGGGAAAGTGGTCAAATCAGCCCGAGAAAGTCATGGACACGCCCCCTTTTCTTTCTTTTTTTTTAAAATCAAATCATAGCTATTCTGACTTACTTTTTTGCGCTGAGTTGAATGGTGCTATTCCTGAATCTTTAAAATGTCGGGAAAGTGGTCAAATCAGCCCGAGAAAGTCATGGACACGCCCCCTTTTTTTATTTTTTTAAATCAAATCATAGCTAATCTGACTTACTTTTTTGCGCTGAGTTGAATGGTGCTATTCCTGAATCTTTAAAATGTCGGGAAAGTGGTCAAATCAGCCCGAGAAAGTCATGGACACGCCCCCTTTTTTTATTTTTTTAAATCAAATCATAGCTATTCTGACTTCCTTTTTTGCGCTGAGTTGAATGGTGCTATTCCTGAATCTTTAAAATGTCGGGAAAGTGGTCAAATCAGCCCGAGAAAGTCATGGACACGCCCTCTTTTTTTTTTCTTTTTTTTTTAATCAAATCATAGCTAATCTGACTTACTTTTTTGCGCTGAGTTGAATGGTGCTATTCCTGAATCTTTAAAATGTCGGGAAAGTGGTCAAATCAGCCCAAGAAAGTCATGGACACGCCCCCTCGAGACTTAGTAAATTCTTTCTTCTTTTTTTTTCAAAAAAATCGGGAACCATCCTACCAGACTGATTGAAGGACGCTGAGTCGTCTGGTGCTAGTCCCGACTTTTTAAAATGTCGGGAAAGTGGTCAAATCAGCCCGAGAAAGTCATGGACACGCCCCCTTTTCTTTCTTTTTTTTTAAAATCAAATCATAGCTATTCTGACTTACTTTTTTTGCGCTGAGTTGAATGGTGCTATTCCTGAATCTTTAAAATTTCGGGAAAGTGGTCAAATCAGCCCGAGAAAGTCATGGACACGCCCCCTTTTCTTTCTTTTTTTTAAAAATCAAATCATAGTTAATCTGACTTACTTTTTTGCGCTGAGTTGAATGGTGCTATTCCTGAATCTTTAAAATGTCGGGAAAGTGGTCAAATCAGCCCGAGAAAGTCATGGACACGCCCCCTTTTTTTTTTTTTTTTTTTTAATCAAATCATAGCTATTCTGACTTACTTTTTTGCGCTGAGTTGAATGGTGCTATTCCTGAATCTTTAAAATGTCGGGAAAGTGGTCAAATCAGCCCGAGAAAGTCATGGACACGCCCCCTTTTTTTTTTTTTTTTTTTTTAATCAAATCATAGCTATTCTGACTTACTTTTTTGCGCTGAGTTGAATGGTGCTATTCCTGAATCTTTAAAATGTCGGGAAAGTGGTCAAATCAGCCCAAGAAAGTCATGGACACGTCCCCTCGAGACTTAGTAAATTCTTTCTTCTTTTTTTTTCAAAAAAATCGGGAACCATCCTACCAGACTGATTGAAGGACGCTGAGTCGTCTGGTGCTAGTCCCGACTTTTTAAAATGTCGGGAAAGTGGTCAAATCAGCCCGAGAAAGTCATGGACACGCCCCCTTTTCTTTCTTTTTTTTTAAAATCAAATCATAGCTATTCTGACTTACTTTTTTTGCGCTGAGTTGAATGGTGCTATTCCTGAATCTTAAAAATTTCGGGAAAGTGGTCAAATCAGCCCGAGAAAGTCATGGACACGCCCCCTTTTCTTTCTTTTTTTTAAAAATCAAATCATAGTTAATCTGACTTACTTTTTTGCGCTGAGTTGAATGGTGCTATTCCTGAATCTTTAAAATGTCGGGAAAGTGGTCAAATCAGCCCGAGAAAGTCATGGACACGCCCCCTTTTCTTTCTTTTTTTTAAAAATCAAATCATAGCTATTCTGACTTACTTTTTTTGCGCTGAGTTGAATGGTGCTATTCCTGAATCTTTAAAATTTCGGGAAAGTGGTCAAATCAGCCCGAGAAAGTCATGGACACGCCCCCTTTTCTTTCTTTTTTTTAAAAATCAAATCATAGTTAATCTGACTTACTTTTTTGCGCTGAGTTGAATGGTGCTATTCCTGAATCTTTAAAATGTCGGGAAAGTGGTCAAATCAGCCCGAGAAAGTCATGGACACGCCCCCTTTTTTTTTTTTTTTTTTTTAATCAAATCATAGCTATTCTGACTTACTTTTTTGCGCTGAGTTGAATGGTGCTATTCCTGAATCTTTAAAATGTCGGGAAAGTGGTCAAATCAGCCCAAGAAAGTCATGGACACGCCCCCTCGAGACTTAGTAAATTCTTTCTTCTTTTTTTTTCAAAAAAATCGGGAACCATCCTACCAGATTAATTGAAGGACGCTGAGTCGTCTGGTGCTATTCCTGAATCTTTAAAATGTCGGGAAAGTGGTCAAATCAGCCCGAGAAAGCCATGGACACGCCCTCTTTTTTTTTTCTTTTTTTTTTAATCAAATCATAGCTAATCTGACTTACTTTTTTGCGCTGAGTTGAATGGTGCTATTCCTGAATCTTTAAAATGTCGGGAAAGTGGTCAAATCAGCCCAAGAAAGTCATGGACACGCCCCCTCGAGACTTAGTAAATTCTTTCTTCTTTTTTTTTCAAAAAAATCGGGAACCATCCTACCAGACTGATTGAAGGACGCTGAGTCGTCTGGTGCTAGTCCCGACTTTTTAAAATGTCGGGAAAGTGGTCAAATCAGCCCGAGAAAGTCATGGACACGCCCCCTTTTCTTTCTTTTTTTTAAAAATCAAATCATAGCTATTCTGACTTACTTTTTTTGCGCTGAGTTGAATGGTGCTATTCCTGAATCTTTAAAATTTCGGGAAAGTGGTCAAATCAGCCCGAGAAAGTCATGGACACGCCCCCTTTTCTTTCTTTTTTTTAAAAATCAAATCATAGTTAATCTGACTTACTTTTTTGCGCTGAGTTGAATGGTGCTATTCCTGAATCTTTAAAATGTCGGGAAAGTGGTCAAATCAGCCCGAGAAAGTCATGGACACGCCCCCTTTTCTTTCTTTTTTTTTTAAATCAAATCATAGCTAGTCTGACTTACTTTTTTTGCGCTGAGTTGAATGGTGCTATTCCTGAATCTTTAAAATTTCGGGAAAGTGGTCAAATCAGCCCGAGAAAGTCATGGACACGCCCCCTTTTTTTTTTTTTTTTTTAATCAAATCATAGCTATTCTGACTTACTTTTTTGCGCTGAGTTGAATGGTGCTATTCCTGAATCTTTAAAATGTCGGGAAAGTGGTCAAATCAGCCCAAGAAAGTCATGGACACGCCCCCTCGAGACTTAGTAAATTCTTTCTTCTTTTTTTTTCAAAAAAATCGGGAACCATCCTACCAGACTGATTGAAGGACGCTGAGTCGTCTGGTGCTAGTCCCGACTTTTTAAAATGTCGGGAAAGTGGTCAAATCAGCCCGAGAAAGTCATGGACACGCCCCCTTTTCTTTCTTTTTTTTTAAAATCAAATCATAGCTATTCTGACTTACTTTTTTACGCTGAGTTGAATGGTGCTATTCCTGAATCTTTAAAATGTCGGGAAAGTGGTCAAATCAGCCCAAGAAAGTCATGGACACGCCCCCTCGAGACTTAGTAAATTCTTTCTTCTTTTTTTTTCAAAAAAATCGGGAACCATCCTACCAGATTAATTGAAGGACGCTGAGTCGTCTGGTGCTAGTCCCGACTTTTTAAAATGTCGGGAAAGTGGTCAAATCAGCCCGAGAAAGTCATGGACACGCCCCCTTTTCTTTCTTTTTTTAAAATCAAATCATAGCTAATCTGACTTACTTTTTTGCGCTGAGTTGAATGGTGCTATTCCTGAATCTTTAAAATGTCGGGAAAGTGGTCAAATCAGCCCGAGAAAGTCATGGACACGCCCCCTTTTTTTATTTTTTTAAATCAAATCATAGCTAATCTGACTTACTTTTTTGCGCTGAGTTGAATGGTGCTATTCCTGAATCTTTAAAATGTCGGGAAAGTGGTCAAATCAGCCCGAGAAAGTCATGGACACGCCCCCTTTTCTTTCTTTTTTTTTAAAATCAAATCATAGCTATTCTGACTTACTTTTTTGCGCTGAGTTGAATGGTGCTATTCCTGAATCTTTAAAATGTCGGGAAAGTGGTCAAATCAGCCCGAGAAAGTCATGGACACGCCCCCTTTTTTTATTTTTTTAAATCAAATCATAGCTAATCTGACTTACTTTTTTGCGCTGAGTTGAATGGTGCTATTCCTGAATCTTTAAAATGTCGGGAAAGTGGTCAAATCAGCCCGAGAAAGTCATGGACACGCCCCCTTTTTTTATTTTTTTAAATCAAATCATAGCTATTCTGACTTCCTTTTTTGCGCTGAGTTGAATGGTGCTATTCCTGAATCTTTAAAATGTCGGGAAAGTGGTCAAATCAGCCCGAGAAAGTCATGGACACGCCCTCTTTTTCTTTTCTTTTTTTTTTAATCAAATCATAGCTATTCTGACTTCCTTTTTTGCGCTGAGTTGAATGGTGCTATTCCTGAATCTTTAAAATGTCGGGAAAGTGGTCAAATCAGCCCAAGAAAGTCATGGACACGTCCCCTCGAGACTTAGTAAATTCTTTCTTCTTTTTTTTTCAAAAAAATCGGGAACCATCCTACCAGACTGATTGAAGGACGCTGAGTCGTCTGGTGCTAGTCCCGACTTTTTAAAATGTCGGGAAAGTGGTCAAATCAGCCCGAGAAAGTCATGGACACGCCCCCTTTTCTTTCTTTTTTTTTAAAATCAAATCATAGCTATTCTGACTTACTTTTTTTGCGCTGAGTTGAATGGTGCTATTCCTGAATCTTAAAAATTTCGGGAAAGTGGTCAAATCAGCCCGAGAAAGTCATGGACACGCCCCCTTTTCTTTCTTTTTTTTAAAAATCAAATCATAGTTAATCTGACTTACTTTTTTGCGCTGAGTTGAATGGTGCTATTCCTGAATCTTTAAAATGTCGGGAAAGTGGTCAAATCAGCCCGAGAAAGTCATGGACACGCCCCCTTTTCTTTCTTTTTTTAAAAAATCAAATCATAGCTATTCTGACTTACTTTTTTTGCGCTGAGTTGAATGGTGCTATTCCTGAATCTTTAAAATTTCGGGAAAGTGGTCAAATCAGCCCGAGAAAGTCATGGACACGCCCCCTTTTCTTTCTTTTTTTTAAAAATCAAATCATAGTTAATCTGACTTACTTTTTTGCGCTGAGTTGAATGGTGCTATTCCTGAATCTTTAAAATGTCGGGAAAGTGGTCAAATCAGCCCGAGAAAGTCATGGACACGCCCCCTTTTTTTTTTTTTTTTTTTTAATCAAATCATAGCTATTCTGACTTACTTTTTTGCGCTGAGTTGAATGGTGCTATTCCTGAATCTTTAAAATGTCGGGAAAGTGGTCAAATCAGCCCAAGAAAGTCATGGACACGCCCCCTCGAGACTTAGTAAATTCTTTCTTCTTTTTTTTTCAAAAAAATCGGGAACCATCCTACCAGATTAATTGAAGGACGCTGAGTCGTCTGGTGCTATTCCTGAATCTTTAAAATGTCGGGAAAGTGGTCAAATCAGCCCGAGAAAGCCATGGACACGCCCTCTTTTTTTTTTCTTTTTTTTTTAATCAAATCATAGCTAATCTGACTTACTTTTTTGCGCTGAGTTGAATGGTGCTATTCCTGAATCTTTAAAATGTCGGGAAAGTGGTCAAATCAGCCCAAGAAAGTCATGGACACGCCCCCTCGAGACTTAGTAAATTCTTTCTTCTTTTTTTTTCAAAAAAATCGGGAACCATCCTACCAGACTGATTGAAGGACGCTGAGTCGTCTGGTGCTAGTCCCGACTTTTTAAAATGTCGGGAAAGTGGTCAAATCAGCCCGAGAAAGTCATGGACACGCCCCCTTTTCTTTCTTTTTTTTAAAAATCAAATCATAGCTATTCTGACTTACTTTTTTTGCGCTGAGTTGAATGGTGCTATTCCTGAATCTTTAAAATTTCGGGAAAGTGGTCAAATCAGCCCGAGAAAGTCATGGACACGCCCCCTTTTCTTTCTTTTTTTTAAAAATCAAATCATAGTTAATCTGACTTACTTTTTTGCGCTGAGTTGAATGGTGCTATTCCTGAATCTTTAAAATGTCGGGAAAGTGGTCAAATCAGCCCGAGAAAGTCATGGACACGCCCCCTTTTCTTTCTTTTTTTTTTAAATCAAATCATAGCTAGTCTGACTTACTTTTTTTGCGCTGAGTTGAATGGTGCTATTCCTGAATCTTTAAAATTTCGGGAAAGTGGTCAAATCAGCCCGAGAAAGTCATGGACACGCCCCCTTTTTTTTTTTTTTTTTTAATCAAATCATAGCTATTCTGACTTACTTTTTTGCGCTGAGTTGAATGGTGCTATTCCTGAATCTTTAAAATGTCGGGAAAGTGGTCAAATCAGCCCAAGAAAGTCATGGACACGCCCCCTCGAGACTTAGTAAATTCTTTCTTCTTTTTTTTTCAAAAAAATCGGGAACCATCCTACCAGACTGATTGAAGGACGCTGAGTCGTCTGGTGCTAGTCCCGACTTTTTAAAATGTCGGGAAAGTGGTCAAATCAGCCCGAGAAAGTCATGGACACGCCCCCTTTTCTTTCTTTTTTTTTAAAATCAAATCATAGCTATTCTGACTTACTTTTTTACGCTGAGTTGAATGGTGCTATTCCTGAATCTTTAAAATGTCGGGAAAGTGGTCAAATCAGCCCAAGAAAGTCATGGACACGCCCCCTCGAGACTTAGTAAATTCTTTCTTCTTTTTTTTTCAAAAAAATCGGGAACCATCCTACCAGATTAATTGAAGGACGCTGAGTCGTCTGGTGCTAGTCCCGACTTTTTAAAATGTCGGGAAAGTGGTCAAATCAGCCCGAGAAAGTCATGGACACGCCCCCTTTTCTTTCTTTTTTTAAAATCAAATCATAGCTAATCTGACTTACTTTTTTGCGCTGAGTTGAATGGTGCTATTCCTGAATCTTTAAAATGTCGGGAAAGTGGTCAAATCAGCCCGAGAAAGTCATGGACACGCCCCCTTTTTTTATTTTTTTAAATCAAATCATAGCTAATCTGACTTACTTTTTTGCGCTGAGTTGAATGGTGCTATTCCTGAATCTTTAAAATGTCGGGAAAGTGGTCAAATCAGCCCGAGAAAGTCATGGACACGCCCCCTTTTCTTTCTTTTTTTTTAAAATCAAATCATAGCTATTCTGACTTACTTTTTTGCGCTGAGTTGAATGGTGCTATTCCTGAATCTTTAAAATGTCGGGAAAGTGGTCAAATCAGCCCGAGAAAGTCATGGACACGCCCCCTTTTTTTATTTTTTTAAATCAAATCATAGCTAATCTGACTTACTTTTTTGCGCTGAGTTGAATGGTGCTATTCCTGAATCTTTAAAATGTCGGGAAAGTGGTCAAATCAGCCCGAGAAAGTCATGGACACGCCCCCTTTTTTTATTTTTTTAAATCAAATCATAGCTATTCTGACTTCCTTTTTTGCGCTGAGTTGAATGGTGCTATTCCTGAATCTTTAAAATGTCGGGAAAGTGGTCAAATCAGCCCGAGAAAGTCATGGACACGCCCTCTTTTTTTTTTCTTTTTTTTTTAATCAAATCATAGCTAATCTGACTTACTTTTTTGCGCTGAGTTGAATGGTGCTATTCCTGAATCTTTAAAATGTCGGGAAAGTGGTCAAATCAGCCCAAGAAAGTCATGGACACGCCCCCTCGAGACTTAGTAAATTCTTTCTTCTTTTTTTTTCAAAAAAATCGGGAACCATCCTACCAGACTGATTGAAGGACGCTGAGTCGTCTGGTGCTAGTCCCGACTTTTTAAAATGTCGGGAAAGTGGTCAAATCAGCCCGAGAAAGTCATGGACACGCCCCCTTTTCTTTCTTTTTTTTTAAAATCAAATCATAGCTATTCTGACTTACTTTTTTTGCACTGAGTTGAATGGTGCTATTCCTGAATCTTTAAAATGTCGGGAAAGTGGTCAAATCAGCCCGAGAAAGTCATGGACACGCCCTCTTTTTTTTTTCTTTTTTTTTTAATCAAATCATAGCTAATCTGACTTACTTTTTTGCGCTGAGTTTAATGGTGCTATTCCTGAATCTTTAAAATGTCGGGAAAGTGGTCAAATCAGCCCAAGAAAGTCATGGACACGCCCCCTCGAGACTTAGTAAATTCTTTCTTCTTTTTTTTTCAAAAAAATCGGGAACCATCCTACCAGACTGATTGAAGGACGCTGAGTCGTCTGGTGCTAGTCCCGACTTTTTAAAATGTCGGGAAAGTGGTCAAATCAGCCCGAGAAAGTCATGGACACGCCCCCTTTTCTTTCTTTTTTTTTAAAATCAAATCATAGCTATTCTGACTTACTTTTTTTGCGCTGAGTTGAATGGTGCTATTCCTGAATCTTTAAAATTTCGGGAAAGTGGTCAAATCAGCCCGAGAAAGTCATGGACACGCCCCCTTTTCTTTCTTTTTTTTAAAAATCAAATCATAGTTAATCTGACTTACTTTTTTGCGCTGAGTTGAATGGTGCTATTCCTGAATCTTTAAAATGTCGGGAAAGTGGTCAAATCAGCCCGAGAAAGTCATGGACACGCCCCCTTTTTTTTTTTTTTTTTTTTAATCAAATCATAGCTATTCTGACTTACTTTTTTGCGCTGAGTTGAATGGTGCTATTCCTGAATCTTTAAAATGTCGGGAAAGTGGTCAAATCAGCCCAAGAAAGTCATGGACACGCCCCCTCGAGACTTAGTAAATTCTTTCTTCTTTTTTTTTCAAAAAAATCGGGAACCATCCTACCAGATTAATTGAAGGACGCTGAGTCGTCTGGTGCTAGTCCCGACTTTTTAAAATGTCGGGAAAGTGGTCAAATCAGCCCGAGAAAGTCATGGACACGCCCCCTTTTCTTTCTTTTTTTTTTAAATCAAATCATAGCTAGTCTGACTTACTTTTTTTGCGCTGAGTTGAATGGTGCTATTCCTGAATCTTTAAAATTTCGGGAAAGTGGTCAAATCAGCCCGAGAAAGTCATGGACACGCCCCCTTTTTTTTTTTTTTTTTTAATCAAATCATAGCTATTCTGACTTACTTTTTTGCGCTGAGTTGAATGGTGCTATTCCTGAATCTTTAAAATGTCGGGAAAGTGGTCAAATCAGCCCAAGAAAGTCATGGACACGCCCCCTCGAGACTTAGTAAATTCTTTCTTCTTTTTTTTTCAAAAAAATCGGGAACCATCCTACCAGACTGATTGAAGGACGCTGAGTCGTCTGGTGCTAGTCCCGACTTTTTAAAATGTCGGGAAAGTGGTCAAATCAGCCCGAGAAAGTCATGGACACGCCCCCTTTTCTTTCTTTTTTTTTAAAATCAAATCATAGCTATTCTGACTTACTTTTTTTGCGCTGAGTTGAATGGTGCTATTCCTGAATCTTAAAAATTTCGGGAAAGTGGTCAAATCAGCCCGAGAAAGTCATGGACACGCCCCCTTTTCTTTCTTTTTTTTAAAAATCAAATCATAGTTAATCTGACTTACTTTTTTGCGCTGAGTTGAATGGTGCTATTCCTGAATCTTTAAAATGTCGGGAAAGTGGTCAAATCAGCCCGAGAAAGTCATGGACACGCCCCCTTTTCTTTCTTTTTTTTTAAAATCAAATCATAGCTATTCTGACTTACTTTTTTTGCGCTGAGTTGAATGGTGCTATTCCTGAATCTTTAAAATTTCGGGAAAGTGGTCAAATCAGCCCGAGAAAGTCATGGACACGCCCCCTTTTCTTTCTTTTTTTTAAAAATCAAATCATAGTTAATCTGACTTACTTTTTTGCGCTGAGTTGAATGGTGCTATTCCTGAATCTTTAAAATGTCGGGAAAGTGGTCAAATCAGCCCGAGAAAGTCATGGACACGCCCCCTTTTTTTTCTTTTTTTTTTTTAATCAAATCATAGCTATTCTGACTTACTTTTTTGCGCTGAGTTGAATGGTGCTATTCCTGAATCTTTAAAATGTCGGGAAAGTGGTCAAATCAGCCCAAGAAAGTCATGGACACGCCCCCTCGAGACTTAGTAAATTCTTTCTTCTTTTTTTCCAAAAAAATCGGGAACCATCCTACCAGACTGATTGAAGGACGCTGAGTCGTCTGGTGCTAGTCCCGACTTTTTAAAATGTCGGGAAAGTGGTCAAATCAGCCCGAGAAAGTCATGGACACGCCCCCTTTTCTTTCTTTTTTTTAAAAATCAAATCATAGCTATTCTGACTTACTTTTTTTGCGCTGAGTTGAATGGTGCTATTCCTGAATCTTTAAAATTTCGGGAAAGTGGTCAAATCAGCCCGAGAAAGTCATGGACACGCCCCCTTTTCTTTCTTTTTTTTAAAAATCAAATCATAGTTAATCTGACTTACTTTTTTGCGCTGAGTTGAATGGTGCTATTCCTGAATCTTTAAAATGTCGGGAAAGTGGTCAAATCAGCCCGAGAAAGTCATGGACACGCCCCCTTTTTTTTTTTTTTTTTTTTAATCAAATCATAGCTATTCTGACTTACTTTTTTGCGCTGAGTTGAATGGTGCTATTCCTGAATCTTTAAAATGTCGGGAAAGTGGTCAAATCAGCCCAAGAAAGTCATGGACACGCCCCCTCGAGACTTAGTAAATTCTTTCTTCTTTTTTTTTCAAAAAAATCGGGAACCATCCTACCAGATTAATTGAAGGACGCTGAGTCGTCTGGTGCTATTCCTGAATCTTTAAAATGTCGGGAAAGTGGTCAAATCAGCCCGAGAAAGCCATGGACACGCCCTCTTTTTTTTTTCTTTTTTTTTTAATCAAATCATAGCTAATCTGACTTACTTTTTTGCGCTGAGTTGAATGGTGCTATTCCTGAATCTTTAAAATGTCGGGAAAGTGGTCAAATCAGCCCAAGAAAGTCATGGACACGCCCCCTCGAGACTTAGTAAATTCTTTCTTCTTTTTTTTTCAAAAAAATCGGGAACCATCCTACCAGACTGATTGAAGGACGCTGAGTCGTCTGGTGCTAGTCCCGACTTTTTAAAATGTCGGGAAAGTGGTCAAATCAGCCCGAGAAAGTCATGGACACGCCCCCTTTTCTTTCTTTTTTTTAAAAATCAAATCATAGCTATTCTGACTTACTTTTTTTGCGCTGAGTTGAATGGTGCTATTCCTGAATCTTTAAAATTTCGGGAAAGTGGTCAAATCAGCCCGAGAAAGTCATGGACACGCCCCCTTTTCTTTCTTTTTTTTAAAAATCAAATCATAGTTAATCTGACTTACTTTTTTGCGCTGAGTTGAATGGTGCTATTCCTGAATCTTTAAAATGTCGGGAAAGTGGTCAAATCAGCCCGAGAAAGTCATGGACACGCCCCCTTTTCTTTCTTTTTTTTTTAAATCAAATCATAGCTAGTCTGACTTACTTTTTTTGCGCTGAGTTGAATGGTGCTATTCCTGAATCTTTAAAATTTCGGGAAAGTGGTCAAATCAGCCCGAGAAAGTCATGGACACGCCCCCTTTTTTTTTTTTTTTTTTAATCAAATCATAGCTATTCTGACTTACTTTTTTGCGCTGAGTTGAATGGTGCTATTCCTGAATCTTTAAAATGTCGGGAAAGTGGTCAAATCAGCCCAAGAAAGTCATGGACACGCCCCCTCGAGACTTAGTAAATTCTTTCTTCTTTTTTTTTCAAAAAAATCGGGAACCATCCTACCAGACTGATTGAAGGACGCTGAGTCGTCTGGTGCTAGTCCCGACTTTTTAAAATGTCGGGAAAGTGGTCAAATCAGCCCGAGAAAGTCATGGACACGCCCCCTTTTCTTTCTTTTTTTTTAAAATCAAATCATAGCTATTCTGACTTACTTTTTTACGCTGAGTTGAATGGTGCTATTCCTGAATCTTTAAAATGTCGGGAAAGTGGTCAAATCAGCCCAAGAAAGTCATGGACACGCCCCCTCGAGACTTAGTAAATTCTTTCTTCTTTTTTTTTCAAAAAAATCGGGAACCATCCTACCAGATTAATTGAAGGACGCTGAGTCGTCTGGTGCTAGTCCCGACTTTTTAAAATGTCGGGAAAGTGGTCAAATCAGCCCGAGAAAGTCATGGACACGCCCCCTTTTCTTTCTTTTTTTAAAATCAAATCATAGCTAATCTGACTTACTTTTTTGCGCTGAGTTGAATGGTGCTATTCCTGAATCTTTAAAATGTCGGGAAAGTGGTCAAATCAGCCCGAGAAAGTCATGGACACGCCCCCTTTTTTTATTTTTTTAAATCAAATCATAGCTAATCTGACTTACTTTTTTGCGCTGAGTTGAATGGTGCTATTCCTGAATCTTTAAAATGTCGGGAAAGTGGTCAAATCAGCCCGAGAAAGTCATGGACACGCCCCCTTTTCTTTCTTTTTTTTTAAAATCAAATCATAGCTATTCTGACTTACTTTTTTGCGCTGAGTTGAATGGTGCTATTCCTGAATCTTTAAAATGTCGGGAAAGTGGTCAAATCAGCCCGAGAAAGTCATGGACACGCCCCCTTTTTTTATTTTTTTAAATCAAATCATAGCTAATCTGACTTACTTTTTTGCGCTGAGTTGAATGGTGCTATTCCTGAATCTTTAAAATGTCGGGAAAGTGGTCAAATCAGCCCGAGAAAGTCATGGACACGCCCCCTTTTTTTATTTTTTTAAATCAAATCATAGCTATTCTGACTTCCTTTTTTGCGCTGAGTTGAATGGTGCTATTCCTGAATCTTTAAAATGTCGGGAAAGTGGTCAAATCAGCCCGAGAAAGTCATGGACACGCCCTCTTTTTCTTTTCTTTTTTTTTTAATCAAATCATAGCTATTCTGACTTCCTTTTTTGCGCTGAGTTGAATGGTGCTATTCCTGAATCTTTAAAATGTCGGGAAAGTGGTCAAATCAGCCCAAGAAAGTCATGGACACGTCCCCTCGAGACTTAGTAAATTCTTTCTTCTTTTTTTTTCAAAAAAATCGGGAACCATCCTACCAGACTGATTGAAGGACGCTGAGTCGTCTGGTGCTAGTCCCGACTTTTTAAAATGTCGGGAAAGTGGTCAAATCAGCCCGAGAAAGTCATGGACACGCCCCCTTTTCTTTCTTTTTTTTTAAAATCAAATCATAGCTATTCTGACTTACTTTTTTTGCGCTGAGTTGAATGGTGCTATTCCTGAATCTTAAAAATTTCGGGAAAGTGGTCAAATCAGCCCGAGAAAGTCATGGACACGCCCCCTTTTCTTTCTTTTTTTTAAAAATCAAATCATAGTTAATCTGACTTACTTTTTTGCGCTGAGTTGAATGGTGCTATTCCTGAATCTTTAAAATGTCGGGAAAGTGGTCAAATCAGCCCGAGAAAGTCATGGACACGCCCCCTTTTCTTTCTTTTTTTAAAAAATCAAATCATAGCTATTCTGACTTACTTTTTTTGCGCTGAGTTGAATGGTGCTATTCCTGAATCTTTAAAATTTCGGGAAAGTGGTCAAATCAGCCCGAGAAAGTCATGGACACGCCCCCTTTTCTTTCTTTTTTTTAAAAATCAAATCATAGTTAATCTGACTTACTTTTTTGCGCTGAGTTGAATGGTGCTATTCCTGAATCTTTAAAATGTCGGGAAAGTGGTCAAATCAGCCCGAGAAAGTCATGGACACGCCCCCTTTTTTTTTTTTTTTTTTTTAATCAAATCATAGCTATTCTGACTTACTTTTTTGCGCTGAGTTGAATGGTGCTATTCCTGAATCTTTAAAATGTCGGGAAAGTGGTCAAATCAGCCCAAGAAAGTCATGGACACGCCCCCTCGAGACTTAGTAAATTCTTTCTTCTTTTTTTTTCAAAAAAATCGGGAACCATCCTACCAGATTAATTGAAGGACGCTGAGTCGTCTGGTGCTATTCCTGAATCTTTAAAATGTCGGGAAAGTGGTCAAATCAGCCCGAGAAAGCCATGGACACGCCCTCTTTTTTTTTTCTTTTTTTTTTAATCAAATCATAGCTAATCTGACTTACTTTTTTGCGCTGAGTTGAATGGTGCTATTCCTGAATCTTTAAAATGTCGGGAAAGTGGTCAAATCAGCCCAAGAAAGTCATGGACACGCCCCCTCGAGACTTAGTAAATTCTTTCTTCTTTTTTTTTCAAAAAAATCGGGAACCATCCTACCAGACTGATTGAAGGACGCTGAGTCGTCTGGTGCTAGTCCCGACTTTTTAAAATGTCGGGAAAGTGGTCAAATCAGCCCGAGAAAGTCATGGACACGCCCCCTTTTCTTTCTTTTTTTTAAAAATCAAATCATAGCTATTCTGACTTACTTTTTTTGCGCTGAGTTGAATGGTGCTATTCCTGAATCTTTAAAATTTCGGGAAAGTGGTCAAATCAGCCCGAGAAAGTCATGGACACGCCCCCTTTTCTTTCTTTTTTTTAAAAATCAAATCATAGTTAATCTGACTTACTTTTTTGCGCTGAGTTGAATGGTGCTATTCCTGAATCTTTAAAATGTCGGGAAAGTGGTCAAATCAGCCCGAGAAAGTCATGGACACGCCCCCTTTTCTTTCTTTTTTTTTTAAATCAAATCATAGCTAGTCTGACTTACTTTTTTTGCGCTGAGTTGAATGGTGCTATTCCTGAATCTTTAAAATTTCGGGAAAGTGGTCAAATCAGCCCGAGAAAGTCATGGACACGCCCCCTTTTTTTTTTTTTTTTTTAATCAAATCATAGCTATTCTGACTTACTTTTTTGCGCTGAGTTGAATGGTGCTATTCCTGAATCTTTAAAATGTCGGGAAAGTGGTCAAATCAGCCCAAGAAAGTCATGGACACGCCCCCTCGAGACTTAGTAAATTCTTTCTTCTTTTTTTTTCAAAAAAATCGGGAACCATCCTACCAGACTGATTGAAGGACGCTGAGTCGTCTGGTGCTAGTCCCGACTTTTTAAAATGTCGGGAAAGTGGTCAAATCAGCCCGAGAAAGTCATGGACACGCCCCCTTTTCTTTCTTTTTTTTTAAAATCAAATCATAGCTATTCTGACTTACTTTTTTACGCTGAGTTGAATGGTGCTATTCCTGAATCTTTAAAATGTCGGGAAAGTGGTCAAATCAGCCCAAGAAAGTCATGGACACGCCCCCTCGAGACTTAGTAAATTCTTTCTTCTTTTTTTTTCAAAAAAATCGGGAACCATCCTACCAGATTAATTGAAGGACGCTGAGTCGTCTGGTGCTAGTCCCGACTTTTTAAAATGTCGGGAAAGTGGTCAAATCAGCCCGAGAAAGTCATGGACACGCCCCCTTTTCTTTCTTTTTTTAAAATCAAATCATAGCTAATCTGACTTACTTTTTTGCGCTGAGTTGAATGGTGCTATTCCTGAATCTTTAAAATGTCGGGAAAGTGGTCAAATCAGCCCGAGAAAGTCATGGACACGCCCCCTTTTTTTATTTTTTTAAATCAAATCATAGCTAATCTGACTTACTTTTTTGCGCTGAGTTGAATGGTGCTATTCCTGAATCTTTAAAATGTCGGGAAAGTGGTCAAATCAGCCCGAGAAAGTCATGGACACGCCCCCTTTTCTTTCTTTTTTTTTAAAATCAAATCATAGCTATTCTGACTTACTTTTTTGCGCTGAGTTGAATGGTGCTATTCCTGAATCTTTAAAATGTCGGGAAAGTGGTCAAATCAGCCCGAGAAAGTCATGGACACGCCCCCTTTTTTTATTTTTTTAAATCAAATCATAGCTAATCTGACTTACTTTTTTGCGCTGAGTTGAATGGTGCTATTCCTGAATCTTTAAAATGTCGGGAAAGTGGTCAAATCAGCCCGAGAAAGTCATGGACACGCCCCCTTTTTTTATTTTTTTAAATCAAATCATAGCTATTCTGACTTCCTTTTTTGCGCTGAGTTGAATGGTGCTATTCCTGAATCTTTAAAATGTCGGGAAAGTGGTCAAATCAGCCCGAGAAAGTCATGGACACGCCCTCTTTTTTTTTTCTTTTTTTTTTAATCAAATCATAGCTAATCTGACTTACTTTTTTGCGCTGAGTTGAATGGTGCTATTCCTGAATCTTTAAAATGTCGGGAAAGTGGTCAAATCAGCCCAAGAAAGTCATGGACACGCCCCCTCGAGACTTAGTAAATTCTTTCTTCTTTTTTTTTCAAAAAAATCGGGAACCATCCTACCAGACTGATTGAAGGACGCTGAGTCGTCTGGTGCTAGTCCCGACTTTTTAAAATGTCGGGAAAGTGGTCAAATCAGCCCGAGAAAGTCATGGACACGCCCCCTTTTCTTTCTTTTTTTTTAAAATCAAATCATAGCTATTCTGACTTACTTTTTTTGCACTGAGTTGAATGGTGCTATTCCTGAATCTTTAAAATGTCGGGAAAGTGGTCAAATCAGCCCGAGAAAGTCATGGACACGCCCTCTTTTTTTTTTCTTTTTTTTTTAATCAAATCATAGCTAATCTGACTTACTTTTTTGCGCTGAGTTTAATGGTGCTATTCCTGAATCTTTAAAATGTCGGGAAAGTGGTCAAATCAGCCCAAGAAAGTCATGGACACGCCCCCTCGAGACTTAGTAAATTCTTTCTTCTTTTTTTTTCAAAAAAATCGGGAACCATCCTACCAGACTGATTGAAGGACGCTGAGTCGTCTGGTGCTAGTCCCGACTTTTTAAAATGTCGGGAAAGTGGTCAAATCAGCCCGAGAAAGTCATGGACACGCCCCCTTTTCTTTCTTTTTTTTTAAAATCAAATCATAGCTATTCTGACTTACTTTTTTTGCGCTGAGTTGAATGGTGCTATTCCTGAATCTTTAAAATTTCGGGAAAGTGGTCAAATCAGCCCGAGAAAGTCATGGACACGCCCCCTTTTCTTTCTTTTTTTTAAAAATCAAATCATAGTTAATCTGACTTACTTTTTTGCGCTGAGTTGAATGGTGCTATTCCTGAATCTTTAAAATGTCGGGAAAGTGGTCAAATCAGCCCGAGAAAGTCATGGACACGCCCCCTTTTTTTTTTTTTTTTTTTTAATCAAATCATAGCTATTCTGACTTACTTTTTTGCGCTGAGTTGAATGGTGCTATTCCTGAATCTTTAAAATGTCGGGAAAGTGGTCAAATCAGCCCAAGAAAGTCATGGACACGCCCCCTCGAGACTTAGTAAATTCTTTCTTCTTTTTTTTTCAAAAAAATCGGGAACCATCCTACCAGATTAATTGAAGGACGCTGAGTCGTCTGGTGCTAGTCCCGACTTTTTAAAATGTCGGGAAAGTGGTCAAATCAGCCCGAGAAAGTCATGGACACGCCCCCTTTTCTTTCTTTTTTTTTTAAATCAAATCATAGCTAGTCTGACTTACTTTTTTTGCGCTGAGTTGAATGGTGCTATTCCTGAATCTTTAAAATTTCGGGAAAGTGGTCAAATCAGCCCGAGAAAGTCATGGACACGCCCCCTTTTTTTTTTTTTTTTTTAATCAAATCATAGCTATTCTGACTTACTTTTTTGCGCTGAGTTGAATGGTGCTATTCCTGAATCTTTAAAATGTCGGGAAAGTGGTCAAATCAGCCCAAGAAAGTCATGGACACGCCCCCTCGAGACTTAGTAAATTCTTTCTTCTTTTTTTTTCAAAAAAATCGGGAACCATCCTACCAGACTGATTGAAGGACGCTGAGTCGTCTGGTGCTAGTCCCGACTTTTTAAAATGTCGGGAAAGTGGTCAAATCAGCCCGAGAAAGTCATGGACACGCCCCCTTTTCTTTCTTTTTTTTTAAAATCAAATCATAGCTATTCTGACTTACTTTTTTTGCGCTGAGTTGAATGGTGCTATTCCTGAATCTTAAAAATTTCGGGAAAGTGGTCAAATCAGCCCGAGAAAGTCATGGACACGCCCCCTTTTCTTTCTTTTTTTTAAAAATCAAATCATAGTTAATCTGACTTACTTTTTTGCGCTGAGTTGAATGGTGCTATTCCTGAATCTTTAAAATGTCGGGAAAGTGGTCAAATCAGCCCGAGAAAGTCATGGACACGCCCCCTTTTCTTTCTTTTTTTTTAAAATCAAATCATAGCTATTCTGACTTACTTTTTTTGCGCTGAGTTGAATGGTGCTATTCCTGAATCTTTAAAATTTCGGGAAAGTGGTCAAATCAGCCCGAGAAAGTCATGGACACGCCCCCTTTTCTTTCTTTTTTTTAAAAATCAAATCATAGTTAATCTGACTTACTTTTTTGCGCTGAGTTGAATGGTGCTATTCCTGAATCTTTAAAATGTCGGGAAAGTGGTCAAATCAGCCCGAGAAAGTCATGGACACGCCCCCTTTTTTTTCTTTTTTTTTTTTAATCAAATCATAGCTATTCTGACTTACTTTTTTGCGCTGAGTTGAATGGTGCTATTCCTGAATCTTTAAAATGTCGGGAAAGTGGTCAAATCAGCCCAAGAAAGTCATGGACACGCCCCCTCGAGACTTAGTAAATTCTTTCTTCTTTTTTTCCAAAAAAATCGGGAACCATCCTACCAGACTGATTGAAGGACGCTGAGTCGTCTGGTGCTAGTCCCGACTTTTTAAAATGTCGGGAAAGTGGTCAAATCAGCCCGAGAAAGTCATGGACACGCCCCCTTTTCTTTCTTTTTTTTAAAAATCAAATCATAGCTATTCTGACTTACTTTTTTTGCGCTGAGTTGAATGGTGCTATTCCTGAATCTTTAAAATTTCGGGAAAGTGGTCAAATCAGCCCGAGAAAGTCATGGACACGCCCCCTTTTCTTTCTTTTTTTTAAAAATCAAATCATAGTTAATCTGACTTACTTTTTTGCGCTGAGTTGAATGGTGCTATTCCTGAATCTTTAAAATGTCGGGAAAGTGGTCAAATCAGCCCGAGAAAGTCATGGACACGCCCCCTTTTTTTTTTTTTTTTTTTTTAATCAAATCATAGCTATTCTGACTTACTTTTTTGCGCTGAGTTGAATGGTGCTATTCCTGAATCTTTAAAATGTCGGGAAAGTGGTCAAATCAGCCCAAGAAAGTCATGGACACGCCCCCTCGAGACTTAGTAAATTCTTTCTTCTTTTTTTTTCAAAAAAATCGGGAACCATCCTACCAGACTGATTGAAGGACGCTGAGTCGTCTGGTGCTAGTCCCGACTTTTTAAAATGTCGGGAAAGTGGTCAAATCAGCCCGAGAAAGTCATGGACACGCCCCCTTTTCTTTCTTTTTTTTTAAAATCAAATCATAGCTATTCTGACTTACTTTTTTTGCGCTGAGTTGAATGGTGCTATTCCTGAATCTTAAAAATTTCGGGAAAGTGGTCAAATCAGCCCGAGAAAGTCATGGACACGCCCCCTTTTCTTTCTTTTTTTTAAAAATCAAATCATAGTTAATCTGACTTACTTTTTTGCGCTGAGTTGAATGGTGCTATTCCTGAATCTTTAAAATGTCGGGAAAGTGGTCAAATCAGCCCGAGAAAGTCATGGACACGCCCCCTTTTCTTTCTTTTTTTTAAAAATCAAATCATAGCTATTCTGACTTACTTTTTTTGCGCTGAGTTGAATGGTGCTATTCCTGAATCTTTAAAATTTCGGGAAAGTGGTCAAATCAGCCCGAGAAAGTCATGGACACGCCCCCTTTTCTTTCTTTTTTTTAAAAATCAAATCATAGTTAATCTGACTTACTTTTTTGCGCTGAGTTGAATGGTGCTATTCCTGAATCTTTAAAATGTCGGGAAAGTGGTCAAATCAGCCCGAGAAAGTCATGGACACGCCCCCTTTTTTTTTTTTTTTTTTTTAATCAAATCATAGCTATTCTGACTTACTTTTTTGCGCTGAGTTGAATGGTGCTATTCCTGAATCTTTAAAATGTCGGGAAAGTGGTCAAATCAGCCCAAGAAAGTCATGGACACGCCCCCTCGAGACTTAGTAAATTCTTTCTTCTTTTTTTTTCAAAAAAATCGGGAACCATCCTACCAGATTAATTGAAGGACGCTGAGTCGTCTGGTGCTATTCCTGAATCTTTAAAATGTCGGGAAAGTGGTCAAATCAGCCCGAGAAAGCCATGGACACGCCCTCTTTTTTTTTTCTTTTTTTTTTAATCAAATCATAGCTAATCTGACTTACTTTTTTGCGCTGAGTTGAATGGTGCTATTCCTGAATCTTTAAAATGTCGGGAAAGTGGTCAAATCAGCCCAAGAAAGTCATGGACACGCCCCCTCGAGACTTAGTAAATTCTTTCTTCTTTTTTTTTCAAAAAAATCGGGAACCATCCTACCAGACTGATTGAAGGACGCTGAGTCGTCTGGTGCTAGTCCCGACTTTTTAAAATGTCGGGAAAGTGGTCAAATCAGCCCGAGAAAGTCATGGACACGCCCCCTTTTCTTTCTTTTTTTTAAAAATCAAATCATAGCTATTCTGACTTACTTTTTTTGCGCTGAGTTGAATGGTGCTATTCCTGAATCTTTAAAATTTCGGGAAAGTGGTCAAATCAGCCCGAGAAAGTCATGGACACGCCCCCTTTTCTTTCTTTTTTTTAAAAATCAAATCATAGTTAATCTGACTTACTTTTTTGCGCTGAGTTGAATGGTGCTATTCCTGAATCTTTAAAATGTCGGGAAAGTGGTCAAATCAGCCCGAGAAAGTCATGGACACGCCCCCTTTTCTTTCTTTTTTTTTTAAATCAAATCATAGCTAGTCTGACTTACTTTTTTTGCGCTGAGTTGAATGGTGCTATTCCTGAATCTTTAAAATTTCGGGAAAGTGGTCAAATCAGCCCGAGAAAGTCATGGACACGCCCCCTTTTTTTTTTTTTTTTTTAATCAAATCATAGCTATTCTGACTTACTTTTTTGCGCTGAGTTGAATGGTGCTATTCCTGAATCTTTAAAATGTCGGGAAAGTGGTCAAATCAGCCCAAGAAAGTCATGGACACGCCCCCTCGAGACTTAGTAAATTCTTTCTTCTTTTTTTTTCAAAAAAATCGGGAACCATCCTACCAGACTGATTGAAGGACGCTGAGTCGTCTGGTGCTAGTCCCGACTTTTTAAAATGTCGGGAAAGTGGTCAAATCAGCCCGAGAAAGTCATGGACACGCCCCCTTTTCTTTCTTTTTTTTTAAAATCAAATCATAGCTATTCTGACTTACTTTTTTACGCTGAGTTGAATGGTGCTATTCCTGAATCTTTAAAATGTCGGGAAAGTGGTCAAATCAGCCCAAGAAAGTCATGGACACGCCCCCTCGAGACTTAGTAAATTCTTTCTTCTTTTTTTTTCAAAAAAATCGGGAACCATCCTACCAGATTAATTGAAGGACGCTGAGTCGTCTGGTGCTAGTCCCGACTTTTTAAAATGTCGGGAAAGTGGTCAAATCAGCCCGAGAAAGTCATGGACACGCCCCCTTTTCTTTCTTTTTTTAAAATCAAATCATAGCTAATCTGACTTACTTTTTTGCGCTGAGTTGAATGGTGCTATTCCTGAATCTTTAAAATGTCGGGAAAGTGGTCAAATCAGCCCGAGAAAGTCATGGACACGCCCCCTTTTTTTATTTTTTTAAATCAAATCATAGCTAATCTGACTTACTTTTTTGCGCTGAGTTGAATGGTGCTATTCCTGAATCTTTAAAATGTCGGGAAAGTGGTCAAATCAGCCCGAGAAAGTCATGGACACGCCCCCTTTTCTTTCTTTTTTTTTTAAATCAAATCATAGCTATTCTGACTTACTTTTTTGCGCTGAGTTGAATGGTGCTATTCCTGAATCTTTAAAATGTCGGGAAAGTGGTCAAATCAGCCCGAGAAAGTCATGGACACGCCCCCTTTTTTTATTTTTTTAAATCAAATCATAGCTAATCTGACTTACTTTTTTGCGCTGAGTTGAATGGTGCTATTCCTGAATCTTTAAAATGTCGGGAAAGTGGTCAAATCAGCCCGAGAAAGTCATGGACACGCCCCCTTTTTTTATTTTTTTAAATCAAATCATAGCTATTCTGACTTCCTTTTTTGCGCTGAGTTGAATGGTGCTATTCCTGAATCTTTAAAATGTCGGGAAAGTGGTCAAATCAGCCCGAGAAAGTCATGGACACGCCCTCTTTTTTTTTTCTTTTTTTTTTAATCAAATCATAGCTATTCTGACTTCCTTTTTTGCGCTGAGTTGAATGGTGCTATTCCTGAATCTTTAAAATGTCGGGAAAGTGGTCAAATCAGCCCAAGAAAGTCATGGACACGTCCCCTCGAGACTTAGTAAATTCTTTCTTCTTTTTTTTTCAAAAAAATCGGGAACCATCCTACCAGACTGATTGAAGGACGCTGAGTCGTCTGGTGCTAGTCCCGACTTTTTAAAATGTCGGGAAAGTGGTCAAATCAGCCCGAGAAAGTCATGGACACGCCCCCTTTTCTTTCTTTTTTTTTTAAATCAAATCATAGCTATTCTGACTTACTTTTTTTGCGCTGAGTTGAATGGTGCTATTCCTGAATCTTAAAAATTTCGGGAAAGTGGTCAAATCAGCCCGAGAAAGTCATGGACACGCCCCCTTTTCTTTCTTTTTTTTAAAAATCAAATCATAGTTAATCTGACTTACTTTTTTGCGCTGAGTTGAATGGTGCTATTCCTGAATCTTTAAAATGTCGGGAAAGTGGTCAAATCAGCCCGAGAAAGTCATGGACACGCCCCCTTTTCTTTCTTTTTTTAAAAAATCAAATCATAGCTATTCTGACTTAATTTTTTTGCGCTGAGTTGAATGGTGCTATTCCTGAATCTTTAAAATTTCGGGAAAGTGGTCAAATCAGCCCGAGAAAGTCATGGACACGCCCCCTTTTCTTTCTTTTTTTTAAAAATCAAATCATAGTTAATCTGACTTACTTTTTTGCGCTGAGTTGAATGGTGCTATTCCTGAATCTTTAAAATGTCGGGAAAGTGGTCAAATCAGCCCGAGAAAGTCATGGACACGCCCCCTTTTTTTTTTTTTTTTTTTTAATCAAATCATAGCTATTCTGACTTACTTTTTTGCGCTGAGTTGAATGGTGCTATTCCTGAATCTTTAAAATGTCGGGAAAGTGGTCAAATCAGCCCAAGAAAGTCATGGACACGCCCCCTCGAGACTTAGTAAATTCTTTCTTCTTTTTTTTTCAAAAAAATCGGGAACCATCCTACCAGATTAATTGAAGGACGCTGAGTCGTCTGGTGCTATTCCTGAATCTTTAAAATGTCGGGAAAGTGGTCAAATCAGCCCGAGAAAGCCATGGACACGCCCTCTTTTTTTTTTCTTTTTTTTTTAATCAAATCATAGCTAATCTGACTTACTTTTTTGCGCTGAGTTGAATGGTGCTATTCCTGAATCTTTAAAATGTCGGGAAAGTGGTCAAATCAGCCCAAGAAAGTCATGGACACGCCCCCTCGAGACTTAGTAAATTCTTTCTTCTTTTTTTTTCAAAAAAATCGGGAACCATCCTACCAGACTGATTGAAGGACGCTGAGTCGTCTGGTGCTAGTCCCGACTTTTTAAAATGTCGGGAAAGTGGTCAAATCAGCCCGAGAAAGTCATGGACACGCCCCCTTTTCTTTCTTTTTTTTAAAAATCAAATCATAGCTATTCTGACTTACTTTTTTTGCGCTGAGTTGAATGGTGCTATTCCTGAATCTTTAAAATTTCGGGAAAGTGGTCAAATCAGCCCGAGAAAGTCATGGACACGCCCCCTTTTCTTTCTTTTTTTTAAAAATCAAATCATAGTTAATCTGACTTACTTTTTTGCGCTGAGTTGAATGGTGCTATTCCTGAATCTTTAAAATGTCGGGAAAGTGGTCAAATCAGCCCGAGAAAGTCATGGACACGCCCCCTTTTCTTTCTTTTTTTTTTAAATCAAATCATAGCTAGTCTGACTTACTTTTTTTGCGCTGAGTTGAATGGTGCTATTCCTGAATCTTTAAAATTTCGGGAAAGTGGTCAAATCAGCCCGAGAAAGTCATGGACACGCCCCCTTTTTTTTTTTTTTTTTTAATCAAATCATAGCTATTCTGACTTACTTTTTTGCGCTGAGTTGAATGGTGCTATTCCTGAATCTTTAAAATGTCGGGAAAGTGGTCAAATCAGCCCAAGAAAGTCATGGACACGCCCCCTCGAGACTTAGTAAATTCTTTCTTCTTTTTTTTTCAAAAAAATCGGGAACCATCCTACCAGACTGATTGAAGGACGCTGAGTCGTCTGGTGCTAGTCCCGACTTTTTAAAATGTCGGGAAAGTGGTCAAATCAGCCCGAGAAAGTCATGGACACGCCCCCTTTTCTTTCTTTTTTTTTTAAATCAAATCATAGCTATTCTGACTTACTTTTTTACGCTGAGTTGAATGGTGCTATTCCTGAATCTTTAAAATGTCGGGAAAGTGGTCAAATCAGCCCAAGAAAGTCATGGACACGCCCCCTCGAGACTTAGTAAATTCTTTCTTCTTTTTTTTTCAAAAAAATCGGGAACCATCCTACCAGATTAATTGAAGGACGCTGAGTCGTCTGGTGCTAGTCCCGACTTTTTAAAATGTCGGGAAAGTGGTCAAATCAGCCCGAGAAAGTCATGGACACGCCCCCTTTTCTTTCTTTTTTTAAAATCAAATCATAGCTAATCTGACTTACTTTTTTGCGCTGAGTTGAATGGTGCTATTCCTGAATCTTTAAAATGTCGGGAAAGTGGTCAAATCAGCCCGAGAAAGTCATGGACACGCCCCCTTTTTTTATTTTTTTAAATCAAATCATAGCTAATCTGACTTACTTTTTTGCGCTGAGTTGAATGGTGCTATTCCTGAATCTTTAAAATGTCGGGAAAGTGGTCAAATCAGCCCGAGAAAGTCATGGACACGCCCCCTTTTCTTTCTTTTTTTTTAAAATCAAATCATAGCTATTCTGACTTACTTTTTTGCGCTGAGTTGAATGGTGCTATTCCTGAATCTTTAAAATGTCGGGAAAGTGGTCAAATCAGCCCGAGAAAGTCATGGACACGCCCCCTTTTCTTTCTTTTTTTTAAAAATCAAATCATAGTTAATCTGACTTACTTTTTTGCGCTGAGTTGAATGGTGCTATTCCTGAATCTTTAAAATGTCGGGAAAGTGGTCAAATCAGCCCGAGAAAGTCATGGACACGCCCCCTTTTTTTTTTTTTTTTTTTTAATCAAATCATAGCTATTCTGACTTACTTTTTTGCGCTGAGTTGAATGGTGCTATTCCTGAATCTTTAAAATGTCGGGAAAGTGGTCAAATCAGCCCAAGAAAGTCATGGACACGCCCCCTCGAGACTTAGTAAATTCTTTCTTCTTTTTTTTTCAAAAAAATCGGGAACCATCCTACCAGACTGATTGAAGGACGCTGAGTCGTCTGGTGCTAGTCCCGACTTTTTAAAATGTCGGGAAAGTGGTCAAATCAGCCCGAGAAAGTCATGGACACGCCCCCTTTTCTTTCTTTTTTTTAAAAATCAAATCATAGCTATTCTGACTTACTTTTTTTGCGCTGAGTTGAATGGTGCTATTCCTGAATCTTTAAAATTTCGGGAAAGTGGTCAAATCAGCCCGAGAAAGTCATGGACACGCCCCCTTTTCTTTCTTTTTTTTTAAAATCAAATCATAGCTATTCTGACTTACTTTTTTGCGCTGAGTTGAATGGTGCTATTCCTGAATCTTTAAAATGTCGGGAAAGTGGTCAAATCAGCCCGAGAAAGTCATGGACACGCCCCCTTTTTTTATTTTTTTAAATCAAATCATAGCTATTCTGACTTCCTTTTTTGCGCTGAGTTGAATGGTGCTATTCCTGAATCTTTAAAATGTCGGGAAAGTGGTCAAATCAGCCCGAGAAAGTCATGGACACGCCCCCTTTTTTTTTCTTTTTTTTTTAATCAAATCATAGCTAATCTGACTTACTTTTTTGCGCTGAGTTGAATGGTGCTATTCCTGAATCTTTAAAATGTCGGGAAAGTGGTCAAATCAGCCCAAGAAAGTCATGGACACGCCCCCTTTTTTTATTTTTTTAAATCAAATCATAGCTATTCTGACTTCCTTTTTTGCGCTGAGTTGAATGGTGCTATTCCTGAATCTTTAAAATGTCGGGAAAGTGGTCAAATCAGCCCGAGAAAGTCATGGACACGCCCCCTTTTCTTTCTTTTTTTTAAAAATCTAATCATAGTTAATCTGACTTACTTTTTTGCGCTGAGTTGAATGGTGCTATTCCTGAATCTTTAAAATGTCGGGAAAGTGGTCAAATCAGCCCGAGAAAGTCATGGACACACCCCCTTTTTTTATTTTTTTAAATCAAATCATAGCTATTCTGACTTCCTTTTTTGCGCTGAGTTGAATGGTGCTATTCCTGAATCTTTAAAATGTCGGGAAAGTGGTCAAATCAGCCCAAGAAAGTCATGGACACGCCCCCTCGAGACTTAGTAAATTCTTTCTTCTTTTTTTTTCAAAAAAATCGGGAACCATCCTACCAGATTAATTGAAGGACGCTGAGTCGTCTGGTGCTAGTCCCGACTTTTTAAAATGCTGGGAAATGGGTGAAATGGCTGTTCAAAGTCAAAAATTTCAAAGAGTTTTTAAAAAACCGGGAACCATCCTACCAGACTGATTGAAGGACGCTGAGTCGTCTGGTGCTAGTCCCGACTTTTTAAAATGCTGGGAAAGGGGTGAAATGGCTGTTCAAAGTCAAAAATTTCAAAGAGTTTAAAAAAAATCGGGAACCATCCAACCAGACTGATTGAAGGACGCTGAGTCGTCTGGTGCTAGTCCCGACTTTTTAAAATGTCGGGAAAGTGGTCAAATCAGCCCGAGAAAGTCATGGACACGCCCCCTTTTCTTTCTTTTTTTTTAAATCAAATCATAGCTATTCTGACTTACTTTTTTTGCGCTGAGTTGAATGGTGCTATTCCTGAATCTTTAAAATTTCGGGAAAGTGGTCAAATCAGCCCGAGAAAGTCATGGACACGCCCCCTTTTCTTTCTTTTTTTTAAAAATCAAATCATAGTTAATCTGACTTACTTTTTTGCGCTGAGTTGAATGGTGCTATTCCTGAATCTTTAAAATGTCGGGAAAGTGGTCAAATCAGCCCGAGAAAGTCATGGACACGCCCCCTTTTTTTTTTTTTTTTTTTTTAATCAAATCATAGCTATTCTGACTTACTTTTTTGCGCTGAGTTGAATGGTGCTATTCCTGAATCTTTAAAATGTCGGGAAAGTGGTCAAATCAGCCCAAGAAAGTCATGGACACGCCCCCTTTTTTTATTTTTTTAAATCAAATCATAGCTATTCTGACTTCCTTTTTTGCGCTGAGTTGAATGGTGCTATTCCTGAATCTTTAAAATGTCGGGAAAGTGGTCAAATCAGCCCGAGAAAGTCATGGACACGCCCCCTTTTTTTTCCTTTTTTTTTTAATCAAATCATAGCTAATCTGACTTACTTTTTTGCGCTGAGTTGAATGGTGCTATTCCTGAATCTTTAAAATGTCGGGAAAGTGGTCAAATCAGCCCAAGAAAGTCATGGACACGCCCCCTTTTTTTATTTTTTTAAATCAAATCATAGCTATTCTGACTTCCTTTTTTGCGCTGAGTTGAATGGTGCTATTCCTGAATCTTTAAAATGTCGGGAAAGTGGTCAAATCAGCCCGAGAAAGTCATGGACACGCCCCCTTTTCTTTCTTTTTTTTAAAAATCAAATCATAGTTAATCTGACTTACTTTTTTGCGCTGAGTTGAATGGTGCTATTCCTGAATCTTTAAAATGTCGGGAAAGTGGTCAAATCAGCCCGAGAAAGTCATGGACACGCCCCCTTTTTTTATTTTTTTAAATCAAATCATAGCTATTCTGACTTCCTTTTTTGCGCTGAGTTGAATGGTGCTATTCCTGAATCTTTAAAATGTCGGGAAAGTGGTCAAATCAGCCCAAGAAAGTCATGGACACGCCCCCTCGAGACTTAGTAAATTCTTTCTTCTTTTTTTTTCAAAAAAATCGGGAACCATCCTACCAGATTAATTGAAGGACGCTGAGTCGTCTGGTGCTAGTCCCGACTTTTTAAAATGCTGGGAAATGGGTGAAATGGCTGTTCAAAGTCAAAAATTTCAAAGAGTTTTTAAAAAACCGGGAACCATCCTACCAGACTGATTGAAGGACGCTGAGTCGTCTGGTGCTAGTCCCGACTTTTTAAAATGCTGGGAAAGGGGTGAAATGGCTGTTCAAAGTCGAAAATTTCAAAGAGTTTAAAAAAAATCGGGAACCATCCAACCAGACTGATTGAAGGACGCTGAGTCGTCTGGTGCTAGTCCCGACTTTTTAAAATGTCGGGAAAGTGGTCAAATCAGCCCGAGAAAGTCATGGACACGCCCCCTTTTCTTTCTTTTTTTTTTAAATCAAATCATAGCTATTCTGACTTACTTTTTTTGCGCTGAGTTGAATGGTGCTATTCCTGAATCTTTAAAATTTCGGGAAAGTGGTCAAATCAGCCCGAGAAAGTCATGGACACGCCCCCTTTTCTTTCTTTTTTTTAAAAATCAAATCATAGTCAATCTGACTTACTTTTTTGCGCTGAGTTGAATGGTGCTATTCCTGAATCTTTAAAATGTCGGGAAAGTGGTCAAATCAGCCCGAGAAAGTCATGGACACGCCCCCTTTTTTTATTTTTTTAAATCAAATCATAGCTATTCTGACTTCCTTTTTTGCGCTGAGTTGAATGGTGCTATTCCTGAATCTTTAAAATGTCGGGAAAGTGGTCAAATCAGCCCGAGAAAGTCATGGACACGCCCCCTTTTTTTTTCTTTTTTTTTTAATCAAATCATAGCTAATCTGACTTACTTTTTTGCGCTGAGTTGAATGGTGCTATTCCTGAATCTTTAAAATGTCGGGAAAGTGGTCAAATCAGCCCAAGAAAGTCATGGACACGCCCCCTCGAGACTTAGTAAATTCTTTCTTCTTTTTTTTTCAAAAAAATCGGGAACCATCCTACCAGATTAATTGAAGGACGCTGAGTCGTCTGGTGCTAGTCCCGACTTTTTAAAATGCTGGGAAATGGGTGAAATGGCTGTTCAAAGTCAAAAATTTCAAAGAGTTTTTAAAAAACCGGGAACCATCCTACCAGACTGATTGAAGGACGCTGAGTCGTCTGGTGCTAGTCCCGACTTTTTAAAATGCTGGGAAAGGGGTGAAATGGCTGTTCAAAGTCGAAAATTTCAAAGAGTTTAAAAAAAATCGGGAACCATCCAACCAGACTGATTGAAGGACGCTGAGTCGTCTGGTGCTAGTCCCGACTTTTTAAAATGTCGGGAAAGTGGTCAAATCAGCCCGAGAAAGTCATGGACACGCCCCCTTTTCTTTCTTTTTTTTTAAATCAAATCATAGCTATTCTGACTTACTTTTTTTGCGCTGAGTTGAATGGTGCTATTCCTGAATCTTTAAAATTTCGGGAAAGTGGTCAAATCAGCCCGAGAAAGTCATGGACACGCCCCCTTTTCTTTCTTTTTTTTAAAAATCAAATCATAGTTAATCTGACTTACTTTTTTGCGCTGAGTTGAATGGTGCTATTCCTGAATCTTTAAAATGTCGGGAAAGTGGTCAAATCAGCCCGAGAAAGTCATGGACACGCCCCCTTTTTTTTTCTTTTTTTTTTAATCAAATCATAGCTAATCTGACTTACTTTTTTGCGCTGAGTTGAATGGTGCTATTCCTGAATCTTTAAAATGTCGGGAAAGTGGTCAAATCAGCCCAAGAAAGTCATGGACACGCCCCCTCGAGACTTAGTAAATTCTTTCTTCTTTTTTTTTCAAAAAAAATCGGGAACCATCCTACCAGATTAATTGAAGGACGCTGAGTCGTCTGGTGCTAGTCCCGACTTTTTAAAATGCTGGGAAATGGGTGAAATGGCTGTTCAAAGTCAAAAATTTCAAAGAGTTTTTAAAAAACCGGGAACCATCCTACCAGACTGATTGAAGGACGCTGAGTCGTCTGGTGCTAGTCCCGACTTTTTAAAATGCTGGGAAAGGGGTGAAATGGCTGTTCAAAGTCGAAAATTTCAAAGAGTTTAAAAAAAATCGGGAACCATCCAACCAGACTGATTGAAGGACGCTGAGTCGTCTGGTGCTAGTCCCGACTTTTTAAAATGTCGGGAAAGTGGTCAAATCAGCCCGAGAAAGTCATGGACACGCCCCCTTTTCTTTCTTTTTTTTTTAAATCAAATCATAGCTATTCTGACTTACTTTTTTTGCGCTGAGTTGAATGGTGCTATTCCTGAATCTTTAAAATTTCGGGAAAGTGGTCAAATCAGCCCGAGAAAGTCATGGACACGCCCCCTTTTCTTTCTTTTTTTTAAAAATCAAATCATAGTTAATCTGACTTACTTTTTTGCGCTGAGTTGAATGGTGCTATTCCTGAATCTTTAAAATGTCGGGAAAGTGGTCAAATCAGCCCGAGAAAGTCATGGACACGCCCCCTTTTTTTTTCTTTTTTTTTTAATCAAATCATAGCTAATCTGACTTACTTTTTTGCGCTGAGTTGAATGGTGCTATTCCTGAATCTTTAAAATGTCGGGAAAGTGGTCAAATCAGCCCAAGAAAGTCATGGACACGCCCCCTCGAGACTTAGTAAATTCTTTCTTCTTTTTTTTTCAAAAAAAATCGGGAACCATCCTACCAGATTAATTGAAGGACGCTGAGTCGTCTGGTGCTAGTCCCGACTTTTTAAAATGCTGGGAAATGGGTGAAATGGCTGTTCAAAGTCAAAAATTTCAAAGAGTTTTTAAAAAACCGGGAACCATCCTACCAGACTGATTGAAGGACGCTGAGTCGTCTGGTGCTAGTCCCGACTTTTTAAAATGCTGGGAAAGGGGTGAAATGGCTGTTCAAAGTCGAAAATTTCAAAGAGTTTAAAAAAAATCGGGAACCATCCAACCAGACTGATTGAAGGACGCTGAGTCGTCTGGTGCTAGTCCCGACTTTTTAAAATGTCGGGAAAGTGGTCAAATCAGCCCGAGAAAGTCATGGACACGCCCCCTTTTCTTTCTTTTTTTTTTAAATCAAATCATAGCTATTCTGACTTACTTTTTTTGCGCTGAGTTGAATGGTGCTATTCCTGAATCTTTAAAATTTCGGGAAAGTGGTCAAATCAGCCCGAGAAAGTCATGGACACGCCCCCTTTTCTTTCTTTTTTTTAAAAATCAAATCATAGTTAATCTGACTTACTTTTTTGCGCTGAGTTGAATGGTGCTATTCCTGAATCTTTAAAATGTCGGGAAAGTGGTCAAATCAGCCCGAGAAAGTCATGGACACGCCCCCTTTTTTTATTTTTTTAAATCAAATCATAGCTATTCTGACTTCCTTTTTTGCGCTGAGTTGAATGGTGCTATTCCTGAATCTTTAAAATGTCGGGAAAGTGGTCAAATCAGCCCGAGAAAGTCATGGACACGCCCCCTTTTTTTTTCTTTTTTTTTTAATCAAATCATAGCTAATCTGACTTACTTTTTTGCGCTGAGTTGAATGGTGCTATTCCTGAATCTTTAAAATTTCGGGAAAGTGGTCAAATCAGCCCGAGAAAGTCATGGACACGCCCCCTTTTCAAAGTCGAAAATTTCAAAGAGTTTAAAAAAAATCGGGAACCATCCAACCAGACTGATTGAAGGACGCTGAGTCGTCTGGTGCTAGTCCCGACTTTTTAAAATGTCGGGAAAGTGGTCAAATCAGCCCGAGAAAGTCATGGACACGCCCCCTTTTCTTTCTTTTTTTTTTAAATCAAATCATAGCTATTCTGACTTACTTTTTTTGCGCTGAGTTGAATGGTGCTATTCCTGAATCTTTAAAATTTCGGGAAAGTGGTCAAATCAGCCCGAGAAAGTCATGGACACGCCCCCTTTTCTTTCTTTTTTTTAAAAATCAAATCATAGTTAATCTGACTTACTTTTTTGCGCTGAGTTGAATGGTGCTATTCCTGAATCTTTAAAATGTCGGGAAAGTGGTCAAATCAGCCCGAGAAAGTCATGGACACGCCCCCTTTTTTTATTTTTTTAAATCAAATCATAGCTATTCTGACTTCCTTTTTTGCGCTGAGTTGAATGGTGCTATTCCTGAATCTTTAAAATGTCGGGAAAGTGGTCAAATCAGCCCGAGAAAGTCATGGACACGCCCCCTTTTTTTTCCTTTTTTTTTTAATCAAATCATAGCTAATCTGACTTACTTTTTTGCGCTGAGTTGAATGGTGCTATTCCTGAATCTTTAAAATGTCGGGAAAGTGGTCAAATCAGCCCAAGAAAGTCATGGACACGCCCCCTCGAGACTTAGTAAATTCTTTCTTCTTTTTTTTTCAAAAAAAATCGGGAACCATCCTACCAGATTAATTGAAGGACGCTAAGTCGTCTGGTGCTAGTCCCGACTTTTTAAAATGCTGGGAAATGGGTGAAATGGCTGTTCAAAGTCAAAAATTTCAAAGAGTTTTTAAAAAACCGGGAACCATCCTACCAGACTGATTGAAGGACGCTGAGTCGTCTGGTGCTAGTCCCGACTTTTTAAAATGCTGGGAAAGGGGTGAAATGGCTGTTCAAAGTCGAAAATTTCAAAGAGTTTAAAAAAAATCGGGAACCATCCAACCAGACTGATTGAAGGACGTTGAGTCGTCTGGTGCTAGTCCCGACTTTTTAAAATGTCGGGAAAGTGGTCAAATCAGCCCGAGAAAGTCATGGACACGCCCCCTTTTCTTTCTTTTTTTTTAAATCAAATCATAGCTATTCTGACTTACTTTTTTTGCGCTGAGTTGAATGGTGCTATTCCTGAATCTTTAAAATTTCGGGAAAGTGGTCAAATCAGCCCGAGAAAGTCATGGACACGCCCCCTTTTCTTTCTTTTTTTTAAAAATCAAATCATAGTTAATCTGACTTACTTTTTTGCGCTGAGTTGAATGGTGCTATTCCTGAATCTTTAAAATGTCGGGAAAGTGGTCAAATCAGCCCGAGAAAGTCATGGACACGCCCCCTTTTCTTTCTTTTTTTTTTAAATCAAATCATAGCTAGTCTGACTTACTTTTTTTGCGCTGAGTTGAATGGTGCTATTCCTGAATCTTTAAAATTTCGGGAAAGTGGTCAAATCAGCCCGAGAAAGTCATGGACACGCCCCCTTTTTTTTTTTTTTTTTTAATCAAATCATAGCTATTCTGACTTACTTTTTTGCGCTGAGTTGAATGGTGCTATTCCTGAATCTTTAAAATTTCGGGAAAGTGGTCAAATCAGCCCGAGAAAGTCATGGACACGCCCCCTTTTCTTTCTTTTTTTTAAAAATCAAATCATAGTTAATCTGACTTACTTTTTTGCGCTGAGTTGAATGGTGCTATTCCTGAATCTTTAAAATGTCGGGAAAGTGGTCAAATCAGCCCGAGAAAGTCATGGACACGCCCCCTTTTCTTTCTTTTTTTTTTAAATCAAATCATAGCTAGTCTGACTTACTTTTTTTGCGCTGAGTTGAATGGTGCTATTCCTGAATCTTTAAAATTTCGGGAAAGTGGTCAAATCAGCCCGAGAAAGTCATGGACACGCCCCCTTTTTTTTTTTTTTTTTTAATCAAATCATAGCTATTCTGACTTACTTTTTTGCGCTGAGTTGAATGGTGCTATTCCTGAATCTTTAAAATGTCGGGAAAGTGGTCAAATCAGCCCAAGAAAGTCATGGACACGCCCCCTCGAGACTTAGTAAATTCTTTCTTCTTTTTTTTTCAAAAAAATCGGGAACCATCCTACCAGACTGATTGAAGGACGCTGAGTCGTCTGGTGCTAGTCCCGACTTTTTAAAATGTCGGGAAAGTGGTCAAATCAGCCCGAGAAAGTCATGGACACGCCCCCTTTTCTTTCTTTTTTTAAAATCAAATCATAGCTAATCTGACTTACTTTTTTGCGCTGAGTTGAATGGTGCTATTCCTGAATCTTTAAAATGTCGGGAAAGTGGTCAAATCAGCCCGAGAAAGTCATGGACACGCCCCCTCGAGACTTAGTAAATTCTTTCTTCTTTTTTTTTCAAAAAAATCGGGAACCATCCTACCAGATTAATTGAAGGACGCTGAGTCGTCTGGTGCTAGTCCCGACTTTTTAAAATGTCGGGAAAGTGGTCAAATCAGCCCGAGAAAGTCATGGACACGCCCCCTTTTCTTTCTTTTTTTAAAATCAAATCATAGCTAATCTGACTTACTTTTTTGCGCTGAGTTGAATGGTGCTATTCCTGAATCTTTAAAATGTCGGGAAAGTGGTCAAATCAGCCCGAGAAAGTCATGGACACGCCCCCTTTTTTTATTTTTTTAAATCAAATCATAGCTAATCTGACTTACTTTTTTGCGCTGAGTTGAATGGTGCTATTCCTGAATCTTTAAAATGTCGGGAAAGTGGTCAAATCAGCCCGAGAAAGTCATGGACACGCCCCCTTTTCTTTCTTTTTTTTTAAAATCAAATCATAGCTATTCTGACTTACTTTTTTGCGCTGAGTTGAATGGTGCTATTCCTGAATCTTTAAAATGTCGGGAAAGTGGTCAAATCAGCCCGAGAAAGTCATGGACACGCCCCCTTTTTTTATTTTTTTAAATCAAATCATAGCTAATCTGACTTACTTTTTTGCGCTGAGTTGAATGGTGCTATTCCTGAATCTTTAAAATGTCGGGAAAGTGGTCAAATCAGCCCGAGAAAGTCATGGACACGCCCCCTTTTTTTATTTTTTTAAATCAAATCATAGCTATTCTGACTTCCTTTTTTGCGCTGAGTTGAATGGTGCTATTCCTGAATCTTTAAAATGTCGGGAAAGTGGTCAAATCAGCCCGAGAAAGTCATGGACACGCCCTCTTTTTTTTTTCTTTTTTTTTTAATCAAATCATAGCTAATCTGACTTACTTTTTTGCGCTGAGTTGAATGGTGCTATTCCTGAATCTTTAAAATGTCGGGAAAGTGGTCAAATCAGCCCAAGAAAGTCATGGACACGCCCCCTCGAGACTTAGTAAATTCTTTCTTCTTTTTTTTTCAAAAAAATCGGGAACCATCCTACCAGACTGATTGAAGGACGCTGAGTCGTCTGGTGCTAGTCCCGACTTTTTAAAATGTCGGGAAAGTGGTCAAATCAGCCCGAGAAAGTCATGGACACGCCCCCTTTTCTTTCTTTTTTTTTAAAATCAAATCATAGCTATTCTGACTTACTTTTTTTGCGCTGAGTTGAATGGTGCTATTCCTGAATCTTTAAAATTTCGGGAAAGTGGTCAAATCAGCCCGAGAAAGTCATGGACACGCCCCCTTTTCTTTCTTTTTTTTAAAAATCAAATCATAGTTAATCTGACTTACTTTTTTGCGCTGAGTTGAATGGTGCTATTCCTGAATCTTTAAAATGTCGGGAAAGTGGTCAAATCAGCCCGAGAAAGTCATGGACACGCCCCCTTTTTTTTTTTTTTTTTTTTAATCAAATCATAGCTATTCTGACTTACTTTTTTGCGCTGAGTTGAATGGTGCTATTCCTGAATCTTTAAAATGTCGGGAAAGTGGTCAAATCAGCCCGAGAAAGTCATGGACACGCCCCCTTTTTTTTTTTTTTTTTTTTTAATCAAATCATAGCTATTCTGACTTACTTTTTTGCGCTGAGTTGAATGGTGCTATTCCTGAATCTTTAAAATGTCGGGAAAGTGGTCAAATCAGCCCAAGAAAGTCATGGACACGTCCCCTCGAGACTTAGTAAATTCTTTCTTCTTTTTTTTTCAAAAAAATCGGGAACCATCCTACCAGACTGATTGAAGGACGCTGAGTCGTCTGGTGCTAGTCCCGACTTTTTAAAATGTCGGGAAAGTGGTCAAATCAGCCCGAGAAAGTCATGGACACGCCCCCTTTTCTTTCTTTTTTTTTAAAATCAAATCATAGCTATTCTGACTTACTTTTTTTGCGCTGAGTTGAATGGTGCTATTCCTGAATCTTAAAAATTTCGGGAAAGTGGTCAAATCAGCCCGAGAAAGTCATGGACACGCCCCCTTTTCTTTCTTTTTTTTAAAAATCAAATCATAGTTAATCTGACTTACTTTTTTGCGCTGAGTTGAATGGTGCTATTCCTGAATCTTTAAAATGTCGGGAAAGTGGTCAAATCAGCCCGAGAAAGTCATGGACACGCCCCCTTTTCTTTCTTTTTTTTAAAAATCAAATCATAGCTATTCTGACTTACTTTTTTTGCGCTGAGTTGAATGGTGCTATTCCTGAATCTTTAAAATTTCGGGAAAGTGGTCAAATCAGCCCGAGAAAGTCATGGACACGCCCCCTTTTCTTTCTTTTTTTTAAAAATCAAATCATAGTTAATCTGACTTACTTTTTTGCGCTGAGTTGAATGGTGCTATTCCTGAATCTTTAAAATGTCGGGAAAGTGGTCAAATCAGCCCGAGAAAGTCATGGACACGCCCCCTTTTTTTTTTTTTTTTTTTTAATCAAATCATAGCTATTCTGACTTACTTTTTTGCGCTGAGTTGAATGGTGCTATTCCTGAATCTTTAAAATGTCGGGAAAGTGGTCAAATCAGCCCAAGAAAGTCATGGACACGCCCCCTCGAGACTTAGTAAATTCTTTCTTCTTTTTTTTTCAAAAAAATCGGGAACCATCCTACCAGATTAATTGAAGGACGCTGAGTCGTCTGGTGCTATTCCTGAATCTTTAAAATGTCGGGAAAGTGGTCAAATCAGCCCGAGAAAGCCATGGACACGCCCTCTTTTTTTTTTCTTTTTTTTTTAATCAAATCATAGCTAATCTGACTTACTTTTTTGCGCTGAGTTGAATGGTGCTATTCCTGAATCTTTAAAATGTCGGGAAAGTGGTCAAATCAGCCCAAGAAAGTCATGGACACGCCCCCTCGAGACTTAGTAAATTCTTTCTTCTTTTTTTTTCAAAAAAATCGGGAACCATCCTACCAGACTGATTGAAGGACGCTGAGTCGTCTGGTGCTAGTCCCGACTTTTTAAAATGTCGGGAAAGTGGTCAAATCAGCCCGAGAAAGTCATGGACACGCCCCCTTTTCTTTCTTTTTTTTAAAAATCAAATCATAGCTATTCTGACTTACTTTTTTTGCGCTGAGTTGAATGGTGCTATTCCTGAATCTTTAAAATTTCGGGAAAGTGGTCAAATCAGCCCGAGAAAGTCATGGACACGCCCCCTTTTCTTTCTTTTTTTTAAAAATCAAATCATAGTTAATCTGACTTACTTTTTTGCGCTGAGTTGAATGGTGCTATTCCTGAATCTTTAAAATGTCGGGAAAGTGGTCAAATCAGCCCGAGAAAGTCATGGACACGCCCCCTTTTCTTTCTTTTTTTTTTAAATCAAATCATAGCTAGTCTGACTTACTTTTTTTGCGCTGAGTTGAATGGTGCTATTCCTGAATCTTTAAAATTTCGGGAAAGTGGTCAAATCAGCCCGAGAAAGTCATGGACACGCCCCCTTTTTTTTTTTTTTTTTTAATCAAATCATAGCTATTCTGACTTACTTTTTTGCGCTGAGTTGAATGGTGCTATTCCTGAATCTTTAAAATGTCGGGAAAGTGGTCAAATCAGCCCAAGAAAGTCATGGACACGCCCCCTCGAGACTTAGTAAATTCTTTCTTCTTTTTTTTTCAAAAAAATCGGGAACCATCCTACCAGACTGATTGAAGGACGCTGAGTCGTCTGGTGCTAGTCCCGACTTTTTAAAATGTCGGGAAAGTGGTCAAATCAGCCCGAGAAAGTCATGGACACGCCCCCTTTTCTTTCTTTTTTTTTAAAATCAAATCATAGCTATTCTGACTTACTTTTTTACGCTGAGTTGAATGGTGCTATTCCTGAATCTTTAAAATGTCGGGAAAGTGGTCAAATCAGCCCAAGAAAGTCATGGACACGCCCCCTCGAGACTTAGTAAATTCTTTCTTCTTTTTTTTTCAAAAAAATCGGGAACCATCCTACCAGATTAATTGAAGGACGCTGAGTCGTCTGGTGCTAGTCCCGACTTTTTAAAATGTCGGGAAAGTGGTCAAATCAGCCCGAGAAAGTCATGGACACGCCCCCTTTTCTTTCTTTTTTTAAAATCAAATCATAGCTAATCTGACTTACTTTTTTGCGCTGAGTTGAATGGTGCTATTCCTGAATCTTTAAAATGTCGGGAAAGTGGTCAAATCAGCCCGAGAAAGTCATGGACACGCCCCCTTTTTTTATTTTTTTAAATCAAATCATAGCTAATCTGACTTACTTTTTTGCGCTGAGTTGAATGGTGCTATTCCTGAATCTTTAAAATGTCGGGAAAGTGGTCAAATCAGCCCGAGAAAGTCATGGACACGCCCCCTTTTCTTTCTTTTTTTTTAAAATCAAATCATAGCTATTCTGACTTACTTTTTTGCGCTGAGTTGAATGGTGCTATTCCTGAATCTTTAAAATGTCGGGAAAGTGGTCAAATCAGCCCGAGAAAGTCATGGACACGCCCCCTTTTTTTATTTTTTTAAATCAAATCATAGCTAATCTGACTTACTTTTTTGCGCTGAGTTGAATGGTGCTATTCCTGAATCTTTAAAATGTCGGGAAAGTGGTCAAATCAGCCCGAGAAAGTCATGGACACGCCCCCTTTTCTTTCTTTTTTTTTTAAATCAAATCATAGCTATTCTGACTTACTTTTTTTGCGCTGAGTTGAATGGTGCTATTCCTGAATCTTAAAAATTTCGGGAAAGTGGTCAAATCAGCCCGAGAAAGTCATGGACACGCCCCCTTTTCTTTCTTTTTTTTAAAAATCAAATCATAGTTAATCTGACTTACTTTTTTGCGCTGAGTTGAATGGTGCTATTCCTGAATCTTTAAAATGTCGGGAAAGTGGTCAAATCAGCCCGAGAAAGTCATGGACACGCCCCCTTTTCTTTCTTTTTTTAAAAAATCAAATCATAGCTATTCTGACTTAATTTTTTTGCGCTGAGTTGAATGGTGCTATTCCTGAATCTTTAAAATTTCGGGAAAGTGGTCAAATCAGCCCGAGAAAGTCATGGACACGCCCCCTTTTCTTTCTTTTTTTTAAAAATCAAATCATAGTTAATCTGACTTACTTTTTTGCGCTGAGTTGAATGGTGCTATTCCTGAATCTTTAAAATGTCGGGAAAGTGGTCAAATCAGCCCGAGAAAGTCATGGACACGCCCCCTTTTTTTTTTTTTTTTTTTTAATCAAATCATAGCTATTCTGACTTACTTTTTTGCGCTGAGTTGAATGGTGCTATTCCTGAATCTTTAAAATGTCGGGAAAGTGGTCAAATCAGCCCAAGAAAGTCATGGACACGCCCCCTCGAGACTTAGTAAATTCTTTCTTCTTTTTTTTTCAAAAAAATCGGGAACCATCCTACCAGATTAATTGAAGGACGCTGAGTCGTCTGGTGCTATTCCTGAATCTTTAAAATGTCGGGAAAGTGGTCAAATCAGCCCGAGAAAGCCATGGACACGCCCTCTTTTTTTTTTCTTTTTTTTTTAATCAAATCATAGCTAATCTGACTTACTTTTTTGCGCTGAGTTGAATGGTGCTATTCCTGAATCTTTAAAATGTCGGGAAAGTGGTCAAATCAGCCCAAGAAAGTCATGGACACGCCCCCTCGAGACTTAGTAAATTCTTTCTTCTTTTTTTTTCAAAAAAATCGGGAACCATCCTACCAGACTGATTGAAGGACGCTGAGTCGTCTGGTGCTAGTCCCGACTTTTTAAAATGTCGGGAAAGTGGTCAAATCAGCCCGAGAAAGTCATGGACACGCCCCCTTTTCTTTCTTTTTTTTAAAAATCAAATCATAGCTATTCTGACTTACTTTTTTTGCGCTGAGTTGAATGGTGCTATTCCTGAATCTTTAAAATTTCGGGAAAGTGGTCAAATCAGCCCGAGAAAGTCATGGACACGCCCCCTTTTCTTTCTTTTTTTTAAAAATCAAATCATAGTTAATCTGACTTACTTTTTTGCGCTGAGTTGAATGGTGCTATTCCTGAATCTTTAAAATGTCGGGAAAGTGGTCAAATCAGCCCGAGAAAGTCATGGACACGCCCCCTTTTCTTTCTTTTTTTTTTAAATCAAATCATAGCTAGTCTGACTTACTTTTTTTGCGCTGAGTTGAATGGTGCTATTCCTGAATCTTTAAAATTTCGGGAAAGTGGTCAAATCAGCCCGAGAAAGTCATGGACACGCCCCCTTTTTTTTTTTTTTTTTTAATCAAATCATAGCTATTCTGACTTACTTTTTTGCGCTGAGTTGAATGGTGCTATTCCTGAATCTTTAAAATGTCGGGAAAGTGGTCAAATCAGCCCAAGAAAGTCATGGACACGCCCCCTCGAGACTTAGTAAATTCTTTCTTCTTTTTTTTTCAAAAAAATCGGGAACCATCCTACCAGACTGATTGAAGGACGCTGAGTCGTCTGGTGCTAGTCCCGACTTTTTAAAATGTCGGGAAAGTGGTCAAATCAGCCCGAGAAAGTCATGGACACGCCCCCTTTTCTTTCTTTTTTTTTTAAATCAAATCATAGCTATTCTGACTTACTTTTTTACGCTGAGTTGAATGGTGCTATTCCTGAATCTTTAAAATGTCGGGAAAGTGGTCAAATCAGCCCAAGAAAGTCATGGACACGCCCCCTCGAGACTTAGTAAATTCTTTCTTCTTTTTTTTTCAAAAAAATCGGGAACCATCCTACCAGATTAATTGAAGGACGCTGAGTCGTCTGGTGCTAGTCCCGACTTTTTAAAATGTCGGGAAAGTGGTCAAATCAGCCCGAGAAAGTCATGGACACGCCCCCTTTTCTTTCTTTTTTTAAAATCAAATCATAGCTAATCTGACTTACTTTTTTGCGCTGAGTTGAATGGTGCTATTCCTGAATCTTTAAAATGTCGGGAAAGTGGTCAAATCAGCCCGAGAAAGTCATGGACACGCCCCCTTTTTTTATTTTTTTAAATCAAATCATAGCTAATCTGACTTACTTTTTTGCGCTGAGTTGAATGGTGCTATTCCTGAATCTTTAAAATGTCGGGAAAGTGGTCAAATCAGCCCGAGAAAGTCATGGACACGCCCCCTTTTCTTTCTTTTTTTTTAAAATCAAATCATAGCTATTCTGACTTACTTTTTTGCGCTGAGTTGAATGGTGCTATTCCTGAATCTTTAAAATGTCGGGAAAGTGGTCAAATCAGCCCGAGAAAGTCATGGACACGCCCCCTTTTCTTTCTTTTTTTTAAAAATCAAATCATAGTTAATCTGACTTACTTTTTTGCGCTGAGTTGAATGGTGCTATTCCTGAATCTTTAAAATGTCGGGAAAGTGGTCAAATCAGCCCGAGAAAGTCATGGACACGCCCCCTTTTTTTTTTTTTTTTTTTTAATCAAATCATAGCTATTCTGACTTACTTTTTTGCGCTGAGTTGAATGGTGCTATTCCTGAATCTTTAAAATGTCGGGAAAGTGGTCAAATCAGCCCAAGAAAGTCATGGACACGCCCCCTCGAGACTTAGTAAATTCTTTCTTCTTTTTTTTTCAAAAAAATCGGGAACCATCCTACCAGACTGATTGAAGGACGCTGAGTCGTCTGGTGCTAGTCCCGACTTTTTAAAATGTCGGGAAAGTGGTCAAATCAGCCCGAGAAAGTCATGGACACGCCCCCTTTTCTTTCTTTTTTTTAAAAATCAAATCATAGCTATTCTGACTTACTTTTTTTGCGCTGAGTTGAATGGTGCTATTCCTGAATCTTTAAAATTTCGGGAAAGTGGTCAAATCAGCCCGAGAAAGTCATGGACACGCCCCCTTTTCTTTCTTTTTTTTTAAAATCAAATCATAGCTATTCTGACTTACTTTTTTGCGCTGAGTTGAATGGTGCTATTCCTGAATCTTTAAAATGTCGGGAAAGTGGTCAAATCAGCCCGAGAAAGTCATGGACACGCCCCCTTTTTTTATTTTTTTAAATCAAATCATAGCTATTCTGACTTCCTTTTTTGCGCTGAGTTGAATGGTGCTATTCCTGAATCTTTAAAATGTCGGGAAAGTGGTCAAATCAGCCCGAGAAAGTCATGGACACGCCCCCTTTTTTTTTCTTTTTTTTTTAATCAAATCATAGCTAATCTGACTTACTTTTTTGCGCTGAGTTGAATGGTGCTATTCCTGAATCTTTAAAATGTCGGGAAAGTGGTCAAATCAGCCCAAGAAAGTCATGGACACGCCCCCTTTTTTTATTTTTTTAAATCAAATCATAGCTATTCTGACTTCCTTTTTTGCGCTGAGTTGAATGGTGCTATTCCTGAATCTTTAAAATGTCGGGAAAGTGGTCAAATCAGCCCGAGAAAGTCATGGACACGCCCCCTTTTCTTTCTTTTTTTTAAAAATCTAATCATAGTTAATCTGACTTACTTTTTTGCGCTGAGTTGAATGGTGCTATTCCTGAATCTTTAAAATGTCGGGAAAGTGGTCAAATCAGCCCGAGAAAGTCATGGACACACCCCCTTTTTTTATTTTTTTAAATCAAATCATAGCTATTCTGACTTCCTTTTTTGCGCTGAGTTGAATGGTGCTATTCCTGAATCTTTAAAATGTCGGGAAAGTGGTCAAATCAGCCCAAGAAAGTCATGGACACGCCCCCTCGAGACTTAGTAAATTCTTTCTTCTTTTTTTTTCAAAAAAATCGGGAACCATCCTACCAGATTAATTGAAGGACGCTGAGTCGTCTGGTGCTAGTCCCGACTTTTTAAAATGCTGGGAAATGGGTGAAATGGCTGTTCAAAGTCAAAAATTTCAAAGAGTTTTTAAAAAACCGGGAACCATCCTACCAGACTGATTGAAGGACGCTGAGTCGTCTGGTGCTAGTCCCGACTTTTTAAAATGCTGGGAAAGGGGTGAAATGGCTGTTCAAAGTCAAAAATTTCAAAGAGTTTAAAAAAAATCGGGAACCATCCAACCAGACTGATTGAAGGACGCTGAGTCGTCTGGTGCTAGTCCCGACTTTTTAAAATGTCGGGAAAGTGGTCAAATCAGCCCGAGAAAGTCATGGACACGCCCCCTTTTCTTTCTTTTTTTTTAAATCAAATCATAGCTATTCTGACTTACTTTTTTTGCGCTGAGTTGAATGGTGCTATTCCTGAATCTTTAAAATTTCGGGAAAGTGGTCAAATCAGCCCGAGAAAGTCATGGACACGCCCCCTTTTCTTTCTTTTTTTTAAAAATCAAATCATAGTTAATCTGACTTACTTTTTTGCGCTGAGTTGAATGGTGCTATTCCTGAATCTTTAAAATGTCGGGAAAGTGGTCAAATCAGCCCGAGAAAGTCATGGACACGCCCCCTTTTTTTTTTTTTTTTTTTTTAATCAAATCATAGCTATTCTGACTTACTTTTTTGCGCTGAGTTGAATGGTGCTATTCCTGAATCTTTAAAATGTCGGGAAAGTGGTCAAATCAGCCCAAGAAAGTCATGGACACGCCCCCTTTTTTTATTTTTTTAAATCAAATCATAGCTATTCTGACTTCCTTTTTTGCGCTGAGTTGAATGGTGCTATTCCTGAATCTTTAAAATGTCGGGAAAGTGGTCAAATCAGCCCGAGAAAGTCATGGACACGCCCCCTTTTTTTTCCTTTTTTTTTTAATCAAATCATAGCTAATCTGACTTACTTTTTTGCGCTGAGTTGAATGGTGCTATTCCTGAATCTTTAAAATGTCGGGAAAGTGGTCAAATCAGCCCAAGAAAGTCATGGACACGCCCCCTTTTTTTATTTTTTTAAATCAAATCATAGCTATTCTGACTTCCTTTTTTGCGCTGAGTTGAATGGTGCTATTCCTGAATCTTTAAAATGTCGGGAAAGTGGTCAAATCAGCCCGAGAAAGTCATGGACACGCCCCCTTTTCTTTCTTTTTTTTAAAAATCAAATCATAGTTAATCTGACTTACTTTTTTGCGCTGAGTTGAATGGTGCTATTCCTGAATCTTTAAAATGTCGGGAAAGTGGTCAAATCAGCCCGAGAAAGTCATGGACACGCCCCCTTTTTTTATTTTTTTAAATCAAATCATAGCTATTCTGACTTCCTTTTTTGCGCTGAGTTGAATGGTGCTATTCCTGAATCTTTAAAATGTCGGGAAAGTGGTCAAATCAGCCCAAGAAAGTCATGGACACGCCCCCTCGAGACTTAGTAAATTCTTTCTTCTTTTTTTTTCAAAAAAATCGGGAACCATCCTACCAGATTAATTGAAGGACGCTGAGTCGTCTGGTGCTAGTCCCGACTTTTTAAAATGCTGGGAAATGGGTGAAATGGCTGTTCAAAGTCAAAAATTTCAAAGAGTTTTTAAAAAACCGGGAACCATCCTACCAGACTGATTGAAGGACGCTGAGTCGTCTGGTGCTAGTCCCGACTTTTTAAAATGCTGGGAAAGGGGTGAAATGGCTGTTCAAAGTCGAAAATTTCAAAGAGTTTAAAAAAAATCGGGAACCATCCAACCAGACTGATTGAAGGACGCTGAGTCGTCTGGTGCTAGTCCCGACTTTTTAAAATGTCGGGAAAGTGGTCAAATCAGCCCGAGAAAGTCATGGACACGCCCCCTTTTCTTTCTTTTTTTTTTAAATCAAATCATAGCTATTCTGACTTACTTTTTTTGCGCTGAGTTGAATGGTGCTATTCCTGAATCTTTAAAATTTCGGGAAAGTGGTCAAATCAGCCCGAGAAAGTCATGGACACGCCCCCTTTTCTTTCTTTTTTTTAAAAATCAAATCATAGTCAATCTGACTTACTTTTTTGCGCTGAGTTGAATGGTGCTATTCCTGAATCTTTAAAATGTCGGGAAAGTGGTCAAATCAGCCCGAGAAAGTCATGGACACGCCCCCTTTTTTTATTTTTTTAAATCAAATCATAGCTATTCTGACTTCCTTTTTTGCGCTGAGTTGAATGGTGCTATTCCTGAATCTTTAAAATGTCGGGAAAGTGGTCAAATCAGCCCGAGAAAGTCATGGACACGCCCCCTTTTTTTTTCTTTTTTTTTTAATCAAATCATAGCTAATCTGACTTACTTTTTTGCGCTGAGTTGAATGGTGCTATTCCTGAATCTTTAAAATGTCGGGAAAGTGGTCAAATCAGCCCAAGAAAGTCATGGACACGCCCCCTCGAGACTTAGTAAATTCTTTCTTCTTTTTTTTTCAAAAAAATCGGGAACCATCCTACCAGATTAATTGAAGGACGCTGAGTCGTCTGGTGCTAGTCCCGACTTTTTAAAATGCTGGGAAATGGGTGAAATGGCTGTTCAAAGTCAAAAATTTCAAAGAGTTTTTAAAAAACCGGGAACCATCCTACCAGACTGATTGAAGGACGCTGAGTCGTCTGGTGCTAGTCCCGACTTTTTAAAATGCTGGGAAAGGGGTGAAATGGCTGTTCAAAGTCGAAAATTTCAAAGAGTTTAAAAAAAATCGGGAACCATCCAACCAGACTGATTGAAGGACGCTGAGTCGTCTGGTGCTAGTCCCGACTTTTTAAAATGTCGGGAAAGTGGTCAAATCAGCCCGAGAAAGTCATGGACACGCCCCCTTTTCTTTCTTTTTTTTTAAATCAAATCATAGCTATTCTGACTTACTTTTTTTGCGCTGAGTTGAATGGTGCTATTCCTGAATCTTTAAAATTTCGGGAAAGTGGTCAAATCAGCCCGAGAAAGTCATGGACACGCCCCCTTTTCTTTCTTTTTTTTAAAAATCAAATCATAGTTAATCTGACTTACTTTTTTGCGCTGAGTTGAATGGTGCTATTCCTGAATCTTTAAAATGTCGGGAAAGTGGTCAAATCAGCCCGAGAAAGTCATGGACACGCCCCCTTTTTTTATTTTTTTAAATCAAATCATAGCTATTCTGACTTCCTTTTTTGCGCTGAGTTGAATGGTGCTATTCCTGAATCTTTAAAATGTCGGGAAAGTGGTCAAATCAGCCCGAGAAAGTCATGGACACGCCCCCTTTTTTTTTCTTTTTTTTTTAATCAAATCATAGCTAATCTGACTTACTTTTTTGCGCTGAGTTGAATGGTGCTATTCCTGAATCTTTAAAATGTCGGGAAAGTGGTCAAATCAGCCCAAGAAAGTCATGGACACGCCCCCTCGAGACTTAGTAAATTCTTTCTTCTTTTTTTTTCAAAAAAAATCGGGAACCATCCTACCAGATTAATTGAAGGACGCTGAGTCGTCTGGTGCTAGTCCCGACTTTTTAAAATGCTGGGAAATGGGTGAAATGGCTGTTCAAAGTCAAAAATTTCAAAGAGTTTTTAAAAAACCGGGAACCATCCTACCAGACTGATTGAAGGACGCTGAGTCGTCTGGTGCTAGTCCCGACTTTTTAAAATGCTGGGAAAGGGGTGAAATGGCTGTTCAAAGTCGAAAATTTCAAAGAGTTTAAAAAAAATCGGGAACCATCCAACCAGACTGATTGAAGGACGCTGAGTCGTCTGGTGCTAGTCCCGACTTTTTAAAATGTCGGGAAAGTGGTCAAATCAGCCCGAGAAAGTCATGGACACGCCCCCTTTTCTTTCTTTTTTTTTTAAATCAAATCATAGCTATTCTGACTTACTTTTTTTGCGCTGAGTTGAATGGTGCTATTCCTGAATCTTTAAAATTTCGGGAAAGTGGTCAAATCAGCCCGAGAAAGTCATGGACACGCCCCCTTTTCTTTCTTTTTTTTAAAAATCAAATCATAGTTAATCTGACTTACTTTTTTGCGCTGAGTTGAATGGTGCTATTCCTGAATCTTTAAAATGTCGGGAAAGTGGTCAAATCAGCCCGAGAAAGTCATGGACACGCCCCCTTTTTTTATTTTTTTAAATCAAATCATAGCTATTCTGACTTCCTTTTTTGCGCTGAGTTGAATGGTGCTATTCCTGAATCTTTAAAATGTCGGGAAAGTGGTCAAATCAGCCCGAGAAAGTCATGGACACGCCCCCTTTTTTTTTCTTTTTTTTTTAATCAAATCATAGCTAATCTGACTTACTTTTTTGCGCTGAGTTGAATGGTGCTATTCCTGAATCTTTAAAATTTCGGGAAAGTGGTCAAATCAGCCCGAGAAAGTCATGGACACGCCCCCTTTTCAAAGTCGAAAATTTCAAAGAGTTTAAAAAAAATCGGGAACCATCCAACCAGACTGATTGAAGGACGCTGAGTCGTCTGGTGCTAGTCCCGACTTTTTAAAATGTCGGGAAAGTGGTCAAATCAGCCCGAGAAAGTCATGGACACGCCCCCTTTTCTTTCTTTTTTTTTTAAATCAAATCATAGCTATTCTGACTTACTTTTTTTGCGCTGAGTTGAATGGTGCTATTCCTGAATCTTTAAAATTTCGGGAAAGTGGTCAAATCAGCCCGAGAAAGTCATGGACACGCCCCCTTTTCTTTCTTTTTTTTAAAAATCAAATCATAGTTAATCTGACTTACTTTTTTGCGCTGAGTTGAATGGTGCTATTCCTGAATCTTTAAAATGTCGGGAAAGTGGTCAAATCAGCCCGAGAAAGTCATGGACACGCCCCCTTTTTTTATTTTTTTAAATCAAATCATAGCTATTCTGACTTCCTTTTTTGCGCTGAGTTGAATGGTGCTATTCCTGAATCTTTAAAATGTCGGGAAAGTGGTCAAATCAGCCCGAGAAAGTCATGGACACGCCCCCTTTTTTTTCCTTTTTTTTTTAATCAAATCATAGCTAATCTGACTTACTTTTTTGCGCTGAGTTGAATGGTGCTATTCCTGAATCTTTAAAATGTCGGGAAAGTGGTCAAATCAGCCCAAGAAAGTCATGGACACGCCCCCTCGAGACTTAGTAAATTCTTTCTTCTTTTTTTTTCAAAAAAAATCGGGAACCATCCTACCAGATTAATTGAAGGACGCTAAGTCGTCTGGTGCTAGTCCCGACTTTTTAAAATGCTGGGAAATGGGTGAAATGGCTGTTCAAAGTCAAAAATTTCAAAGAGTTTTTAAAAAACCGGGAACCATCCTACCAGACTGATTGAAGGACGCTGAGTCGTCTGGTGCTAGTCCCGACTTTTTAAAATGCTGGGAAAGGGGTGAAATGGCTGTTCAAAGTCGAAAATTTCAAAGAGTTTAAAAAAAATCGGGAACCATCCAACCAGACTGATTGAAGGACGTTGAGTCGTCTGGTGCTAGTCCCGACTTTTTAAAATGTCGGGAAAGTGGTCAAATCAGCCCGAGAAAGTCATGGACACGCCCCCTTTTCTTTCTTTTTTTTTAAATCAAATCATAGCTATTCTGACTTACTTTTTTTGCGCTGAGTTGAATGGTGCTATTCCTGAATCTTTAAAATTTCGGGAAAGTGGTCAAATCAGCCCGAGAAAGTCATGGACACGCCCCCTTTTCTTTCTTTTTTTTAAAAATCAAATCATAGTTAATCTGACTTACTTTTTTGCGCTGAGTTGAATGGTGCTATTCCTGAATCTTTAAAATGTCGGGAAAGTGGTCAAATCAGCCCGAGAAAGTCATGGACACGCCCCCTTTTCTTTCTTTTTTTTTTAAATCAAATCATAGCTAGTCTGACTTACTTTTTTTGCGCTGAGTTGAATGGTGCTATTCCTGAATCTTTAAAATTTCGGGAAAGTGGTCAAATCAGCCCGAGAAAGTCATGGACACGCCCCCTTTTTTTTTTTTTTTTTTAATCAAATCATAGCTATTCTGACTTACTTTTTTGCGCTGAGTTGAATGGTGCTATTCCTGAATCTTTAAAATTTCGGGAAAGTGGTCAAATCAGCCCGAGAAAGTCATGGACACGCCCCCTTTTCTTTCTTTTTTTTAAAAATCAAATCATAGTTAATCTGACTTACTTTTTTGCGCTGAGTTGAATGGTGCTATTCCTGAATCTTTAAAATGTCGGGAAAGTGGTCAAATCAGCCCGAGAAAGTCATGGACACGCCCCCTTTTCTTTCTTTTTTTTTTAAATCAAATCATAGCTAGTCTGACTTACTTTTTTTGCGCTGAGTTGAATGGTGCTATTCCTGAATCTTTAAAATTTCGGGAAAGTGGTCAAATCAGCCCGAGAAAGTCATGGACACGCCCCCTTTTTTTTTTTTTTTTTTAATCAAATCATAGCTATTCTGACTTACTTTTTTGCGCTGAGTTGAATGGTGCTATTCCTGAATCTTTAAAATGTCGGGAAAGTGGTCAAATCAGCCCAAGAAAGTCATGGACACGCCCCCTCGAGACTTAGTAAATTCTTTCTTCTTTTTTTTTCAAAAAAATCGGGAACCATCCTACCAGACTGATTGAAGGACGCTGAGTCGTCTGGTGCTAGTCCCGACTTTTTAAAATGTCGGGAAAGTGGTCAAATCAGCCCGAGAAAGTCATGGACACGCCCCCTTTTCTTTCTTTTTTTAAAATCAAATCATAGCTAATCTGACTTACTTTTTTGCGCTGAGTTGAATGGTGCTATTCCTGAATCTTTAAAATGTCGGGAAAGTGGTCAAATCAGCCCGAGAAAGTCATGGACACGCCCCCTCGAGACTTAGTAAATTCTTTCTTCTTTTTTTTTCAAAAAAATCGGGAACCATCCTACCAGATTAATTGAAGGACGCTGAGTCGTCTGGTGCTAGTCCCGACTTTTTAAAATGTCGGGAAAGTGGTCAAATCAGCCCGAGAAAGTCATGGACACGCCCCCTTTTCTTTCTTTTTTTAAAATCAAATCATAGCTAATCTGACTTACTTTTTTGCGCTGAGTTGAATGGTGCTATTCCTGAATCTTTAAAATGTCGGGAAAGTGGTCAAATCAGCCCGAGAAAGTCATGGACACGCCCCCTTTTTTTATTTTTTTAAATCAAATCATAGCTAATCTGACTTACTTTTTTGCGCTGAGTTGAATGGTGCTATTCCTGAATCTTTAAAATGTCGGGAAAGTGGTCAAATCAGCCCGAGAAAGTCATGGACACGCCCCCTTTTCTTTCTTTTTTTTTAAAATCAAATCATAGCTATTCTGACTTACTTTTTTGCGCTGAGTTGAATGGTGCTATTCCTGAATCTTTAAAATGTCGGGAAAGTGGTCAAATCAGCCCGAGAAAGTCATGGACACGCCCCCTTTTTTTATTTTTTTAAATCAAATCATAGCTAATCTGACTTACTTTTTTGCGCTGAGTTGAATGGTGCTATTCCTGAATCTTTAAAATGTCGGGAAAGTGGTCAAATCAGCCCGAGAAAGTCATGGACACGCCCCCTTTTTTTATTTTTTTAAATCAAATCATAGCTATTCTGACTTCCTTTTTTGCGCTGAGTTGAATGGTGCTATTCCTGAATCTTTAAAATGTCGGGAAAGTGGTCAAATCAGCCCGAGAAAGTCATGGACACGCCCTCTTTTTTTTTTCTTTTTTTTTTAATCAAATCATAGCTAATCTGACTTACTTTTTTGCGCTGAGTTGAATGGTGCTATTCCTGAATCTTTAAAATGTCGGGAAAGTGGTCAAATCAGCCCAAGAAAGTCATGGACACGCCCCCTCGAGACTTAGTAAATTCTTTCTTCTTTTTTTTTCAAAAAAATCGGGAACCATCCTACCAGACTGATTGAAGGACGCTGAGTCGTCTGGTGCTAGTCCCGACTTTTTAAAATGTCGGGAAAGTGGTCAAATCAGCCCGAGAAAGTCATGGACACGCCCCCTTTTCTTTCTTTTTTTTAAAAATCAAATCATAGCTATTCTGACTTACTTTTTTTGCGCTGAGTTGAATGGTGCTATTCCTGAATCTTTAAAATTTCGGGAAAGTGGTCAAATCAGCCCGAGAAAGTCATGGACACGCCCCCTTTTCTTTCTTTTTTTTAAAAATCAAATCATAGTTAATCTGACTTACTTTTTTGCGCTGAGTTGAATGGTGCTATTCCTGAATCTTTAAAATGTCGGGAAAGTGGTCAAATCAGCCCGAGAAAGTCATGGACACGCCCCCTTTTTTTTTTTTTTTTGTTTTAATCAAATCATAGCTATTCTGACTTACTTTTTTGCGCTGAGTTGAATGGTGCTATTCCTGAATCTTTAAAATGTCGGGAAAGTGGTCAAATCAGCCCGAGAAAGTCATGGACACGCCCCCTTTTTTTTTTTTTTTTTTTTTAATCAAATCATAGCTATTCTGACTTACTTTTTTGCGCTGAGTTGAATGGTGCTATTCCTGAATCTTTAAAATGTCGGGAAAGTGGTCAAATCAGCCCAAGAAAGTCATGGACACGTCCCCTCGAGACTTAGTAAATTCTTTCTTCTTTTTTTTTCAAAAAAATCGGGAACCATCCTACCAGACTGATTGAAGGACGCTGAGTCGTCTGGTGCTAGTCCCGACTTTTTAAAATGTCGGGAAAGTGGTCAAATCAGCCCGAGAAAGTCATGGACACGCCCCCTTTTCTTTCTTTTTTTTTAAAATCAAATCATAGCTATTCTGACTTACTTTTTTTGCGCTGAGTTGAATGGTGCTATTCCTGAATCTTAAAAATTTCGGGAAAGTGGTCAAATCAGCCCGAGAAAGTCATGGACACGCCCCCTTTTCTTTCTTTTTTTTAAAAATCAAATCATAGTTAATCTGACTTACTTTTTTGCGCTGAGTTGAATGGTGCTATTCCTGAATCTTTAAAATGTCGGGAAAGTGGTCAAATCAGCCCGAGAAAGTCATGGACACGCCCCCTTTTCTTTCTTTTTTTTAAAAATCAAATCATAGCTATTCTGACTTACTTTTTTTGCGCTGAGTTGAATGGTGCTATTCCTGAATCTTTAAAATTTCGGGAAAGTGGTCAAATCAGCCCGAGAAAGTCATGGACACGCCCCCTTTTCTTTCTTTTTTTTAAAAATCAAATCATAGTTAATCTGACTTACTTTTTTGCGCTGAGTTGAATGGTGCTATTCCTGAATCTTTAAAATGTCGGGAAAGTGGTCAAATCAGCCCGAGAAAGTCATGGACACGCCCCCTTTTTTTTTTTTTTTTTTTTAATCAAATCATAGCTATTCTGACTTACTTTTTTGCGCTGAGTTGAATGGTGCTATTCCTGAATCTTTAAAATGTCGGGAAAGTGGTCAAATCAGCCCAAGAAAGTCATGGACACGCCCCCTCGAGACTTAGTAAATTCTTTCTTCTTTTTTTTTCAAAAAAATCGGGAACCATCCTACCAGATTAATTGAAGGACGCTGAGTCGTCTGGTGCTATTCCTGAATCTTTAAAATGTCGGGAAAGTGGTCAAATCAGCCCGAGAAAGCCATGGACACGCCCTCTTTTTTTTTTCTTTTTTTTTTAATCAAATCATAGCTAATCTGACTTACTTTTTTGCGCTGAGTTGAATGGTGCTATTCCTGAATCTTTAAAATGTCGGGAAAGTGGTCAAATCAGCCCAAGAAAGTCATGGACACGCCCCCTCGAGACTTAGTAAATTCTTTCTTCTTTTTTTTTCAAAAAAATCGGGAACCATCCTACCAGACTGATTGAAGGACGCTGAGTCGTCTGGTGCTAGTCCCGACTTTTTAAAATGTCGGGAAAGTGGTCAAATCAGCCCGAGAAAGTCATGGACACGCCCCCTTTTCTTTCTTTTTTTTAAAAATCAAATCATAGCTATTCTGACTTACTTTTTTTGCGCTGAGTTGAATGGTGCTATTCCTGAATCTTTAAAATTTCGGGAAAGTGGTCAAATCAGCCCGAGAAAGTCATGGACACGCCCCCTTTTCTTTCTTTTTTTTAAAAATCAAATCATAGTTAATCTGACTTACTTTTTTGCGCTGAGTTGAATGGTGCTATTCCTGAATCTTTAAAATGTCGGGAAAGTGGTCAAATCAGCCCGAGAAAGTCATGGACACGCCCCCTTTTCTTTCTTTTTTTTTTAAATCAAATCATAGCTAGTCTGACTTACTTTTTTTGCGCTGAGTTGAATGGTGCTATTCCTGAATCTTTAAAATTTCGGGAAAGTGGTCAAATCAGCCCGAGAAAGTCATGGACACGCCCCCTTTTTTTTTTTTTTTTTTAATCAAATCATAGCTATTCTGACTTACTTTTTTGCGCTGAGTTGAATGGTGCTATTCCTGAATCTTTAAAATGTCGGGAAAGTGGTCAAATCAGCCCAAGAAAGTCATGGACACGCCCCCTCGAGACTTAGTAAATTCTTTCTTCTTTTTTTTTCAAAAAAATCGGGAACCATCCTACCAGACTGATTGAAGGACGCTGAGTCGTCTGGTGCTAGTCCCGACTTTTTAAAATGTCGGGAAAGTGGTCAAATCAGCCCGAGAAAGTCATGGACACGCCCCCTTTTCTTTCTTTTTTTTTAAAATCAAATCATAGCTATTCTGACTTACTTTTTTACGCTGAGTTGAATGGTGCTATTCCTGAATCTTTAAAATGTCGGGAAAGTGGTCAAATCAGCCCAAGAAAGTCATGGACACGCCCCCTCGAGACTTAGTAAATTCTTTCTTCTTTTTTTTTCAAAAAAATCGGGAACCATCCTACCAGATTAATTGAAGGACGCTGAGTCGTCTGGTGCTAGTCCCGACTTTTTAAAATGTCGGGAAAGTGGTCAAATCAGCCCGAGAAAGTCATGGACACGCCCCCTTTTCTTTCTTTTTTTAAAATCAAATCATAGCTAATCTGACTTACTTTTTTGCGCTGAGTTGAATGGTGCTATTCCTGAATCTTTAAAATGTCGGGAAAGTGGTCAAATCAGCCCGAGAAAGTCATGGACACGCCCCCTTTTTTTATTTTTTTAAATCAAATCATAGCTAATCTGACTTACTTTTTTGCGCTGAGTTGAATGGTGCTATTCCTGAATCTTTAAAATGTCGGGAAAGTGGTCAAATCAGCCCGAGAAAGTCATGGACACGCCCCCTTTTCTTTCTTTTTTTTTAAAATCAAATCATAGCTATTCTGACTTACTTTTTTGCGCTGAGTTGAATGGTGCTATTCCTGAATCTTTAAAATGTCGGGAAAGTGGTCAAATCAGCCCGAGAAAGTCATGGACACGCCCCCTTTTTTTATTTTTTTAAATCAAATCATAGCTAATCTGACTTACTTTTTTGCGCTGAGTTGAATGGTGCTATTCCTGAATCTTTAAAATGTCGGGAAAGTGGTCAAATCAGCCCGAGAAAGTCATGGACACGCCCCCTTTTTTTATTTTTTTAAATCAAATCATAGCTATTCTGACTTCCTTTTTTGCGCTGAGTTGAATGGTGCTATTCCTGAATCTTTAAAATGTCGGGAAAGTGGTCAAATCAGCCCGAGAAAGTCATGGACACGCCCTCTTTTTCTTTTCTTTTTTTTTTAATCAAATCATAGCTATTCTGACTTCCTTTTTTGCGCTGAGTTGAATGGTGCTATTCCTGAATCTTTAAAATGTCGGGAAAGTGGTCAAATCAGCCCAAGAAAGTCATGGACACGTCCCCTCGAGACTTAGTAAATTCTTTCTTCTTTTTTTTTCAAAAAAATCGGGAACCATCCTACCAGACTGATTGAAGGACGCTGAGTCGTCTGGTGCTAGTCCCGACTTTTTAAAATGTCGGGAAAGTGGTCAAATCAGCCCGAGAAAGTCATGGACACGCCCCCTTTTCTTTCTTTTTTTTTAAAATCAAATCATAGCTATTCTGACTTACTTTTTTTGCGCTGAGTTGAATGGTGCTATTCCTGAATCTTAAAAATTTCGGGAAAGTGGTCAAATCAGCCCGAGAAAGTCATGGACACGCCCCCTTTTCTTTCTTTTTTTTAAAAATCAAATCATAGTTAATCTGACTTACTTTTTTGCGCTGAGTTGAATGGTGCTATTCCTGAATCTTTAAAATGTCGGGAAAGTGGTCAAATCAGCCCGAGAAAGTCATGGACACGCCCCCTTTTCTTTCTTTTTTTAAAAAATCAAATCATAGCTATTCTGACTTACTTTTTTTGCGCTGAGTTGAATGGTGCTATTCCTGAATCTTTAAAATTTCGGGAAAGTGGTCAAATCAGCCCGAGAAAGTCATGGACACGCCCCCTTTTCTTTCTTTTTTTTAAAAATCAAATCATAGTTAATCTGACTTACTTTTTTGCGCTGAGTTGAATGGTGCTATTCCTGAATCTTTAAAATGTCGGGAAAGTGGTCAAATCAGCCCGAGAAAGTCATGGACACGCCCCCTTTTTTTTTTTTTTTTTTTTAATCAAATCATAGCTATTCTGACTTACTTTTTTGCGCTGAGTTGAATGGTGCTATTCCTGAATCTTTAAAATGTCGGGAAAGTGGTCAAATCAGCCCAAGAAAGTCATGGACACGCCCCCTCGAGACTTAGTAAATTCTTTCTTCTTTTTTTTTCAAAAAAATCGGGAACCATCCTACCAGATTAATTGAAGGACGCTGAGTCGTCTGGTGCTATTCCTGAATCTTTAAAATGTCGGGAAAGTGGTCAAATCAGCCCGAGAAAGCCATGGACACGCCCTCTTTTTTTTTTCTTTTTTTTTTAATCAAATCATAGCTAATCTGACTTACTTTTTTGCGCTGAGTTGAATGGTGCTATTCCTGAATCTTTAAAATGTCGGGAAAGTGGTCAAATCAGCCCAAGAAAGTCATGGACACGCCCCCTCGAGACTTAGTAAATTCTTTCTTCTTTTTTTTTCAAAAAAATCGGGAACCATCCTACCAGACTGATTGAAGGACGCTGAGTCGTCTGGTGCTAGTCCCGACTTTTTAAAATGTCGGGAAAGTGGTCAAATCAGCCCGAGAAAGTCATGGACACGCCCCCTTTTCTTTCTTTTTTTTAAAAATCAAATCATAGCTATTCTGACTTACTTTTTTTGCGCTGAGTTGAATGGTGCTATTCCTGAATCTTTAAAATTTCGGGAAAGTGGTCAAATCAGCCCGAGAAAGTCATGGACACGCCCCCTTTTCTTTCTTTTTTTTAAAAATCAAATCATAGTTAATCTGACTTACTTTTTTGCGCTGAGTTGAATGGTGCTATTCCTGAATCTTTAAAATGTCGGGAAAGTGGTCAAATCAGCCCGAGAAAGTCATGGACACGCCCCCTTTTCTTTCTTTTTTTTTTAAATCAAATCATAGCTAGTCTGACTTACTTTTTTTGCGCTGAGTTGAATGGTGCTATTCCTGAATCTTTAAAATTTCGGGAAAGTGGTCAAATCAGCCCGAGAAAGTCATGGACACGCCCCCTTTTTTTTTTTTTTTTTTAATCAAATCATAGCTATTCTGACTTACTTTTTTGCGCTGAGTTGAATGGTGCTATTCCTGAATCTTTAAAATGTCGGGAAAGTGGTCAAATCAGCCCAAGAAAGTCATGGACACGCCCCCTCGAGACTTAGTAAATTCTTTCTTCTTTTTTTTTCAAAAAAATCGGGAACCATCCTACCAGACTGATTGAAGGACGCTGAGTCGTCTGGTGCTAGTCCCGACTTTTTAAAATGTCGGGAAAGTGGTCAAATCAGCCCGAGAAAGTCATGGACACGCCCCCTTTTCTTTCTTTTTTTTTAAAATCAAATCATAGCTATTCTGACTTACTTTTTTACGCTGAGTTGAATGGTGCTATTCCTGAATCTTTAAAATGTCGGGAAAGTGGTCAAATCAGCCCAAGAAAGTCATGGACACGCCCCCTCGAGACTTAGTAAATTCTTTCTTCTTTTTTTTTCAAAAAAATCGGGAACCATCCTACCAGATTAATTGAAGGACGCTGAGTCGTCTGGTGCTAGTCCCGACTTTTTAAAATGTCGGGAAAGTGGTCAAATCAGCCCGAGAAAGTCATGGACACGCCCCCTTTTCTTTCTTTTTTTAAAATCAAATCATAGCTAATCTGACTTACTTTTTTGCGCTGAGTTGAATGGTGCTATTCCTGAATCTTTAAAATGTCGGGAAAGTGGTCAAATCAGCCCGAGAAAGTCATGGACACGCCCCCTTTTTTTATTTTTTTAAATCAAATCATAGCTAATCTGACTTACTTTTTTGCGCTGAGTTGAATGGTGCTATTCCTGAATCTTTAAAATGTCGGGAAAGTGGTCAAATCAGCCCGAGAAAGTCATGGACACGCCCCCTTTTCTTTCTTTTTTTTTAAAATCAAATCATAGCTATTCTGACTTACTTTTTTGCGCTGAGTTGAATGGTGCTATTCCTGAATCTTTAAAATGTCGGGAAAGTGGTCAAATCAGCCCGAGAAAGTCATGGACACGCCCCCTTTTTTTATTTTTTTAAATCAAATCATAGCTAATCTGACTTACTTTTTTGCGCTGAGTTGAATGGTGCTATTCCTGAATCTTTAAAATGTCGGGAAAGTGGTCAAATCAGCCCGAGAAAGTCATGGACACGCCCCCTTTTTTTATTTTTTTAAATCAAATCATAGCTATTCTGACTTCCTTTTTTGCGCTGAGTTGAATGGTGCTATTCCTGAATCTTTAAAATGTCGGGAAAGTGGTCAAATCAGCCCGAGAAAGTCATGGACACGCCCTCTTTTTTTTTTCTTTTTTTTTTAATCAAATCATAGCTAATCTGACTTACTTTTTTGCGCTGAGTTGAATGGTGCTATTCCTGAATCTTTAAAATGTCGGGAAAGTGGTCAAATCAGCCCAAGAAAGTCATGGACACGCCCCCTCGAGACTTAGTAAATTCTTTCTTCTTTTTTTTTCAAAAAAATCGGGAACCATCCTACCAGACTGATTGAAGGACGCTGAGTCGTCTGGTGCTAGTCCCGACTTTTTAAAATGTCGGGAAAGTGGTCAAATCAGCCCGAGAAAGTCATGGACACGCCCCCTTTTCTTTCTTTTTTTTTAAAATCAAATCATAGCTATTCTGACTTACTTTTTTTGCACTGAGTTGAATGGTGCTATTCCTGAATCTTTAAAATGTCGGGAAAGTGGTCAAATCAGCCCGAGAAAGTCATGGACACGCCCTCTTTTTTTTTTCTTTTTTTTTTAATCAAATCATAGCTAATCTGACTTACTTTTTTGCGCTGAGTTTAATGGTGCTATTCCTGAATCTTTAAAATGTCGGGAAAGTGGTCAAATCAGCCCAAGAAAGTCATGGACACGCCCCCTCGAGACTTAGTAAATTCTTTCTTCTTTTTTTTTCAAAAAAATCGGGAACCATCCTACCAGACTGATTGAAGGACGCTGAGTCGTCTGGTGCTAGTCCCGACTTTTTAAAATGTCGGGAAAGTGGTCAAATCAGCCCGAGAAAGTCATGGACACGCCCCCTTTTCTTTCTTTTTTTTTAAAATCAAATCATAGCTATTCTGACTTACTTTTTTTGCGCTGAGTTGAATGGTGCTATTCCTGAATCTTTAAAATTTCGGGAAAGTGGTCAAATCAGCCCGAGAAAGTCATGGACACGCCCCCTTTTCTTTCTTTTTTTTAAAAATCAAATCATAGTTAATCTGACTTACTTTTTTGCGCTGAGTTGAATGGTGCTATTCCTGAATCTTTAAAATGTCGGGAAAGTGGTCAAATCAGCCCGAGAAAGTCATGGACACGCCCCCTTTTTTTTTTTTTTTTTTTTAATCAAATCATAGCTATTCTGACTTACTTTTTTGCGCTGAGTTGAATGGTGCTATTCCTGAATCTTTAAAATGTCGGGAAAGTGGTCAAATCAGCCCAAGAAAGTCATGGACACGCCCCCTCGAGACTTAGTAAATTCTTTCTTCTTTTTTTTTCAAAAAAATCGGGAACCATCCTACCAGATTAATTGAAGGACGCTGAGTCGTCTGGTGCTAGTCCCGACTTTTTAAAATGTCGGGAAAGTGGTCAAATCAGCCCGAGAAAGTCATGGACACGCCCCCTTTTCTTTCTTTTTTTTTTAAATCAAATCATAGCTAGTCTGACTTACTTTTTTTGCGCTGAGTTGAATGGTGCTATTCCTGAATCTTTAAAATTTCGGGAAAGTGGTCAAATCAGCCCGAGAAAGTCATGGACACGCCCCCTTTTTTTTTTTTTTTTTTAATCAAATCATAGCTATTCTGACTTACTTTTTTGCGCTGAGTTGAATGGTGCTATTCCTGAATCTTTAAAATGTCGGGAAAGTGGTCAAATCAGCCCAAGAAAGTCATGGACACGCCCCCTCGAGACTTAGTAAATTCTTTCTTCTTTTTTTTTCAAAAAAATCGGGAACCATCCTACCAGACTGATTGAAGGACGCTGAGTCGTCTGGTGCTAGTCCCGACTTTTTAAAATGTCGGGAAAGTGGTCAAATCAGCCCGAGAAAGTCATGGACACGCCCCCTTTTCTTTCTTTTTTTTTAAAATCAAATCATAGCTATTCTGACTTACTTTTTTTGCGCTGAGTTGAATGGTGCTATTCCTGAATCTTAAAAATTTCGGGAAAGTGGTCAAATCAGCCCGAGAAAGTCATGGACACGCCCCCTTTTCTTTCTTTTTTTTAAAAATCAAATCATAGTTAATCTGACTTACTTTTTTGCGCTGAGTTGAATGGTGCTATTCCTGAATCTTTAAAATGTCGGGAAAGTGGTCAAATCAGCCCGAGAAAGTCATGGACACGCCCCCTTTTCTTTCTTTTTTTTTAAAATCAAATCATAGCTATTCTGACTTACTTTTTTTGCGCTGAGTTGAATGGTGCTATTCCTGAATCTTTAAAATTTCGGGAAAGTGGTCAAATCAGCCCGAGAAAGTCATGGACACGCCCCCTTTTCTTTCTTTTTTTTAAAAATCAAATCATAGTTAATCTGACTTACTTTTTTGCGCTGAGTTGAATGGTGCTATTCCTGAATCTTTAAAATGTCGGGAAAGTGGTCAAATCAGCCCGAGAAAGTCATGGACACGCCCCCTTTTTTTTCTTTTTTTTTTTTAATCAAATCATAGCTATTCTGACTTACTTTTTTGCGCTGAGTTGAATGGTGCTATTCCTGAATCTTTAAAATGTCGGGAAAGTGGTCAAATCAGCCCAAGAAAGTCATGGACACGCCCCCTCGAGACTTAGTAAATTCTTTCTTCTTTTTTTCCAAAAAAATCGGGAACCATCCTACCAGACTGATTGAAGGACGCTGAGTCGTCTGGTGCTAGTCCCGACTTTTTAAAATGTCGGGAAAGTGGTCAAATCAGCCCGAGAAAGTCATGGACACGCCCCCTTTTCTTTCTTTTTTTTAAAAATCAAATCATAGCTATTCTGACTTACTTTTTTTGCGCTGAGTTGAATGGTGCTATTCCTGAATCTTTAAAATTTCGGGAAAGTGGTCAAATCAGCCCGAGAAAGTCATGGACACGCCCCCTTTTCTTTCTTTTTTTTAAAAATCAAATCATAGTTAATCTGACTTACTTTTTTGCGCTGAGTTGAATGGTGCTATTCCTGAATCTTTAAAATGTCGGGAAAGTGGTCAAATCAGCCCGAGAAAGTCATGGACACGCCCCCTTTTTTTTTTTTTTTTTTTTAATCAAATCATAGCTATTCTGACTTACTTTTTTGCGCTGAGTTGAATGGTGCTATTCCTGAATCTTTAAAATGTCGGGAAAGTGGTCAAATCAGCCCAAGAAAGTCATGGACACGCCCCCTCGAGACTTAGTAAATTCTTTCTTCTTTTTTTTTCAAAAAAATCGGGAACCATCCTACCAGATTAATTGAAGGACGCTGAGTCGTCTGGTGCTATTCCTGAATCTTTAAAATGTCGGGAAAGTGGTCAAATCAGCCCGAGAAAGCCATGGACACGCCCTCTTTTTTTTTTCTTTTTTTTTTAATCAAATCATAGCTAATCTGACTTACTTTTTTGCGCTGAGTTGAATGGTGCTATTCCTGAATCTTTAAAATGTCGGGAAAGTGGTCAAATCAGCCCAAGAAAGTCATGGACACGCCCCCTCGAGACTTAGTAAATTCTTTCTTCTTTTTTTTTCAAAAAAATCGGGAACCATCCTACCAGACTGATTGAAGGACGCTGAGTCGTCTGGTGCTAGTCCCGACTTTTTAAAATGTCGGGAAAGTGGTCAAATCAGCCCGAGAAAGTCATGGACACGCCCCCTTTTCTTTCTTTTTTTTAAAAATCAAATCATAGCTATTCTGACTTACTTTTTTTGCGCTGAGTTGAATGGTGCTATTCCTGAATCTTTAAAATTTCGGGAAAGTGGTCAAATCAGCCCGAGAAAGTCATGGACACGCCCCCTTTTCTTTCTTTTTTTTAAAAATCAAATCATAGTTAATCTGACTTACTTTTTTGCGCTGAGTTGAATGGTGCTATTCCTGAATCTTTAAAATGTCGGGAAAGTGGTCAAATCAGCCCGAGAAAGTCATGGACACGCCCCCTTTTCTTTCTTTTTTTTTTAAATCAAATCATAGCTAGTCTGACTTACTTTTTTTGCGCTGAGTTGAATGGTGCTATTCCTGAATCTTTAAAATTTCGGGAAAGTGGTCAAATCAGCCCGAGAAAGTCATGGACACGCCCCCTTTTTTTTTTTTTTTTTTAATCAAATCATAGCTATTCTGACTTACTTTTTTGCGCTGAGTTGAATGGTGCTATTCCTGAATCTTTAAAATGTCGGGAAAGTGGTCAAATCAGCCCAAGAAAGTCATGGACACGCCCCCTCGAGACTTAGTAAATTCTTTCTTCTTTTTTTTTCAAAAAAATCGGGAACCATCCTACCAGACTGATTGAAGGACGCTGAGTCGTCTGGTGCTAGTCCCGACTTTTTAAAATGTCGGGAAAGTGGTCAAATCAGCCCGAGAAAGTCATGGACACGCCCCCTTTTCTTTCTTTTTTTTTAAAATCAAATCATAGCTATTCTGACTTACTTTTTTACGCTGAGTTGAATGGTGCTATTCCTGAATCTTTAAAATGTCGGGAAAGTGGTCAAATCAGCCCAAGAAAGTCATGGACACGCCCCCTCGAGACTTAGTAAATTCTTTCTTCTTTTTTTTTCAAAAAAATCGGGAACCATCCTACCAGATTAATTGAAGGACGCTGAGTCGTCTGGTGCTAGTCCCGACTTTTTAAAATGTCGGGAAAGTGGTCAAATCAGCCCGAGAAAGTCATGGACACGCCCCCTTTTCTTTCTTTTTTTAAAATCAAATCATAGCTAATCTGACTTACTTTTTTGCGCTGAGTTGAATGGTGCTATTCCTGAATCTTTAAAATGTCGGGAAAGTGGTCAAATCAGCCCGAGAAAGTCATGGACACGCCCCCTTTTTTTATTTTTTTAAATCAAATCATAGCTAATCTGACTTACTTTTTTGCGCTGAGTTGAATGGTGCTATTCCTGAATCTTTAAAATGTCGGGAAAGTGGTCAAATCAGCCCGAGAAAGTCATGGACACGCCCCCTTTTCTTTCTTTTTTTTTAAAATCAAATCATAGCTATTCTGACTTACTTTTTTGCGCTGAGTTGAATGGTGCTATTCCTGAATCTTTAAAATGTCGGGAAAGTGGTCAAATCAGCCCGAGAAAGTCATGGACACGCCCCCTTTTTTTATTTTTTTAAATCAAATCATAGCTAATCTGACTTACTTTTTTGCGCTGAGTTGAATGGTGCTATTCCTGAATCTTTAAAATGTCGGGAAAGTGGTCAAATCAGCCCGAGAAAGTCATGGACACGCCCCCTTTTTTTATTTTTTTAAATCAAATCATAGCTATTCTGACTTCCTTTTTTGCGCTGAGTTGAATGGTGCTATTCCTGAATCTTTAAAATGTCGGGAAAGTGGTCAAATCAGCCCGAGAAAGTCATGGACACGCCCTCTTTTTCTTTTCTTTTTTTTTTAATCAAATCATAGCTATTCTGACTTCCTTTTTTGCGCTGAGTTGAATGGTGCTATTCCTGAATCTTTAAAATGTCGGGAAAGTGGTCAAATCAGCCCAAGAAAGTCATGGACACGTCCCCTCGAGACTTAGTAAATTCTTTCTTCTTTTTTTTTCAAAAAAATCGGGAACCATCCTACCAGACTGATTGAAGGACGCTGAGTCGTCTGGTGCTAGTCCCGACTTTTTAAAATGTCGGGAAAGTGGTCAAATCAGCCCGAGAAAGTCATGGACACGCCCCCTTTTCTTTCTTTTTTTTTAAAATCAAATCATAGCTATTCTGACTTACTTTTTTTGCGCTGAGTTGAATGGTGCTATTCCTGAATCTTAAAAATTTCGGGAAAGTGGTCAAATCAGCCCGAGAAAGTCATGGACACGCCCCCTTTTCTTTCTTTTTTTTAAAAATCAAATCATAGTTAATCTGACTTACTTTTTTGCGCTGAGTTGAATGGTGCTATTCCTGAATCTTTAAAATGTCGGGAAAGTGGTCAAATCAGCCCGAGAAAGTCATGGACACGCCCCCTTTTCTTTCTTTTTTTAAAAAATCAAATCATAGCTATTCTGACTTACTTTTTTTGCGCTGAGTTGAATGGTGCTATTCCTGAATCTTTAAAATTTCGGGAAAGTGGTCAAATCAGCCCGAGAAAGTCATGGACACGCCCCCTTTTCTTTCTTTTTTTTAAAAATCAAATCATAGTTAATCTGACTTACTTTTTTGCGCTGAGTTGAATGGTGCTATTCCTGAATCTTTAAAATGTCGGGAAAGTGGTCAAATCAGCCCGAGAAAGTCATGGACACGCCCCCTTTTTTTTTTTTTTTTTTTTAATCAAATCATAGCTATTCTGACTTACTTTTTTGCGCTGAGTTGAATGGTGCTATTCCTGAATCTTTAAAATGTCGGGAAAGTGGTCAAATCAGCCCAAGAAAGTCATGGACACGCCCCCTCGAGACTTAGTAAATTCTTTCTTCTTTTTTTTTCAAAAAAATCGGGAACCATCCTACCAGATTAATTGAAGGACGCTGAGTCGTCTGGTGCTATTCCTGAATCTTTAAAATGTCGGGAAAGTGGTCAAATCAGCCCGAGAAAGCCATGGACACGCCCTCTTTTTTTTTTCTTTTTTTTTTAATCAAATCATAGCTAATCTGACTTACTTTTTTGCGCTGAGTTGAATGGTGCTATTCCTGAATCTTTAAAATGTCGGGAAAGTGGTCAAATCAGCCCAAGAAAGTCATGGACACGCCCCCTCGAGACTTAGTAAATTCTTTCTTCTTTTTTTTTCAAAAAAATCGGGAACCATCCTACCAGACTGATTGAAGGACGCTGAGTCGTCTGGTGCTAGTCCCGACTTTTTAAAATGTCGGGAAAGTGGTCAAATCAGCCCGAGAAAGTCATGGACACGCCCCCTTTTCTTTCTTTTTTTTAAAAATCAAATCATAGCTATTCTGACTTACTTTTTTTGCGCTGAGTTGAATGGTGCTATTCCTGAATCTTTAAAATTTCGGGAAAGTGGTCAAATCAGCCCGAGAAAGTCATGGACACGCCCCCTTTTCTTTCTTTTTTTTAAAAATCAAATCATAGTTAATCTGACTTACTTTTTTGCGCTGAGTTGAATGGTGCTATTCCTGAATCTTTAAAATGTCGGGAAAGTGGTCAAATCAGCCCGAGAAAGTCATGGACACGCCCCCTTTTCTTTCTTTTTTTTTTAAATCAAATCATAGCTAGTCTGACTTACTTTTTTTGCGCTGAGTTGAATGGTGCTATTCCTGAATCTTTAAAATTTCGGGAAAGTGGTCAAATCAGCCCGAGAAAGTCATGGACACGCCCCCTTTTTTTTTTTTTTTTTTAATCAAATCATAGCTATTCTGACTTACTTTTTTGCGCTGAGTTGAATGGTGCTATTCCTGAATCTTTAAAATGTCGGGAAAGTGGTCAAATCAGCCCAAGAAAGTCATGGACACGCCCCCTCGAGACTTAGTAAATTCTTTCTTCTTTTTTTTTCAAAAAAATCGGGAACCATCCTACCAGACTGATTGAAGGACGCTGAGTCGTCTGGTGCTAGTCCCGACTTTTTAAAATGTCGGGAAAGTGGTCAAATCAGCCCGAGAAAGTCATGGACACGCCCCCTTTTCTTTCTTTTTTTTTAAAATCAAATCATAGCTATTCTGACTTACTTTTTTACGCTGAGTTGAATGGTGCTATTCCTGAATCTTTAAAATGTCGGGAAAGTGGTCAAATCAGCCCAAGAAAGTCATGGACACGCCCCCTCGAGACTTAGTAAATTCTTTCTTCTTTTTTTTTCAAAAAAATCGGGAACCATCCTACCAGATTAATTGAAGGACGCTGAGTCGTCTGGTGCTAGTCCCGACTTTTTAAAATGTCGGGAAAGTGGTCAAATCAGCCCGAGAAAGTCATGGACACGCCCCCTTTTCTTTCTTTTTTTAAAATCAAATCATAGCTAATCTGACTTACTTTTTTGCGCTGAGTTGAATGGTGCTATTCCTGAATCTTTAAAATGTCGGGAAAGTGGTCAAATCAGCCCGAGAAAGTCATGGACACGCCCCCTTTTTTTATTTTTTTAAATCAAATCATAGCTAATCTGACTTACTTTTTTGCGCTGAGTTGAATGGTGCTATTCCTGAATCTTTAAAATGTCGGGAAAGTGGTCAAATCAGCCCGAGAAAGTCATGGACACGCCCCCTTTTCTTTCTTTTTTTTTAAAATCAAATCATAGCTATTCTGACTTACTTTTTTGCGCTGAGTTGAATGGTGCTATTCCTGAATCTTTAAAATGTCGGGAAAGTGGTCAAATCAGCCCGAGAAAGTCATGGACACGCCCCCTTTTTTTATTTTTTTAAATCAAATCATAGCTAATCTGACTTACTTTTTTGCGCTGAGTTGAATGGTGCTATTCCTGAATCTTTAAAATGTCGGGAAAGTGGTCAAATCAGCCCGAGAAAGTCATGGACACGCCCCCTTTTTTTATTTTTTTAAATCAAATCATAGCTATTCTGACTTCCTTTTTTGCGCTGAGTTGAATGGTGCTATTCCTGAATCTTTAAAATGTCGGGAAAGTGGTCAAATCAGCCCGAGAAAGTCATGGACACGCCCTCTTTTTTTTTTCTTTTTTTTTTAATCAAATCATAGCTAATCTGACTTACTTTTTTGCGCTGAGTTGAATGGTGCTATTCCTGAATCTTTAAAATGTCGGGAAAGTGGTCAAATCAGCCCAAGAAAGTCATGGACACGCCCCCTCGAGACTTAGTAAATTCTTTCTTCTTTTTTTTTCAAAAAAATCGGGAACCATCCTACCAGACTGATTGAAGGACGCTGAGTCGTCTGGTGCTAGTCCCGACTTTTTAAAATGTCGGGAAAGTGGTCAAATCAGCCCGAGAAAGTCATGGACACGCCCCCTTTTCTTTCTTTTTTTTTAAAATCAAATCATAGCTATTCTGACTTACTTTTTTTGCACTGAGTTGAATGGTGC